>NC_025993.2:56989365-57078070 GCF_000442705.2 Elaeis guineensis
TTGAATGGTTCAGCATGAAAAATTTCAAGAAGGGCTATCTTCCGATAGGCCAAGAAATTTTTCTTTCAAAAGAAGATTGTCCGACAACTCCTCAAGAAAGAGAGCGTATGAGTAGAGCTCTATATACTTCGACAGTAGATTCTATTATGTATGCCATGACATGCACGAGACCAGATGTGGCATACTCATTAGGGGTAGTGAGTAGAGACCAGTCTGATCCAGGAGAAAACCACTAGAAGGTCGTAAAGATCATTCTTAATTATTTAAGAAATACTAAGGACCAGTGGCTTGTGTATGGTGAAACTGACTTGAAACTTATGGGGTACACCGACTCCAGCTTTTAGTCAGACCATGATGATAGTAAGAGTATGTCGGGTTATATTTTTACCCTAAATAGTGGAGCAATTTGCTGAAAAAATTTCAAGTAGAATACTGTGGCAGACTCTATTTACGAAGCAGAGTATATCGCGACATCCGATGCTGCAAAAGAAGCTGTATGGTTACGAAAGTTCATTGACGAGCTCGGAGTGGCACCCTCTGTTGATGGCCCTGTCTTGTTATACTGTGATAATACTAGAGCTATTGCTCAAGCCAAGGAGTTGAAATCCCATCAGTGCACAACACATATTCTTCACCATTATCACCTTATCCGAAAGATCGTGGATCGAGGTGACATCGACCTTTAGAAGATTGATGGAAGGGAGAACCTAACCGATCTATTTACTAAAGCTCTCAAAATCAAAGAGTTTGATAACCACAAATCGAAGATGGGTATATGATACTATACCGCTTGGCTTTAGTCCAAATGAAAGTTATTGAAAAATGTGTCCTAAAGTCAATCGTTAGACGATTGTGCTCATCTTGTAAAATGTATATGAATTTTTATTAATAAAAATTATTTGATATTTTTATTACAAATTGACCATCTTTGAACTCCTATGTTGTAATGAAATCCTTAGGACTATATATATTAATCAATAAAGGAGGATCTGTCGTTAAGTCCTTAAAATTGTTCGCGACCAAATGATACACTATTACTAGAACGATAGCGATATCAAGTGTAGGTCATTATGTGCCATATGGGTTGGTTGTTCTCTTAACCAAAGAGTATGGAGATACTATTATGGCATGCAGATGGAATATAGGAGTACATTCGCATTGAACGTGACCATGTGTCGAGCACTCTGCTGTCAAGAGTAGCTTGTGAAGGGTATGGGTATAAGTGTCTCTCCGATCTGAGACCACCATAGTGACTTGTAAGCAACTTACTATACTTTAGTATCAAACTATCTGAGTTTCTAACTTAGTGATGGAAGGATACTAGATGCAGTCAAGTACTTATCAAGTCAGTGTGTGAATCAAGATGGAATTGATCTCTTTGAATTGGTGGGAGATATGTATCAGTGTATTTCAATTTATCAAAACCTTGGCCAGGATAATCCATGAGATTGATTTGAAAGATTGAAATACAATATGGTCGACTTAATCAGGATTGATAGTTAAATCTTAAGTCACCTTGAGCATTTGGATCAAAGGGATGAACTATATGGTAACCATACGCTAGTAGGTTCTAGAAGGTTGCTTTGCAACACTTCGACCTATCCGATCGTCGGGTCATCATTACTAAATGATTACATCGATTGGTATAAAAAGTTATTCCTATACTACTGACTTAGGTTCGAACCTATGGAGTCACACGTATTAGAAGATTTGATCAGATCTGATGGCTGAAGAGTCTAATTGGATTGTGACTCTGGTGAAGAGTCCTACTTAGACTAGAACTCTATGGGAGAGTCCCATTGGGACTGAGACTCTATTATTTATAGAGAATTAATTAGTAATTAAATTATTAATTGACTCAATTTGATTGAGTAAATAGCTTTGGAACAAGTCTAATTGAATTAGATTCAGTTCGACTCAGATTGAGATTGATATGATCAAATTCGATTACAAGAAAAATTTGATCCTGATTCGATCAGAGTTTGGACTCGGCTAATTCCTAATTGGGTTAGAAATTTGATGAGATATTTTAATTTATAATTGTATTAAATTTATTTCTATCAATTTTTCAATCCAAATTGGATTTGGATTAGAATTGAATTAGAAATGAAGAGTCCAAGTCAGACTAGGACTCTATCCTTATCTTTTGCACCACATCTGGATCCATGCCAATTTCTCCATGTCTAATTAGATTTGGGTTATAATTTTTGGTGTCATGAGAGAAGATCCAATAAGAGTGATCAGCTATAGTTGATGAGTTATAATATTATCACTTGCCTAATTCGAATGCGATATGAATTAGAGATAAGATGCAAACTAGGAAAGAGATTTTTCATATATGGTATATTATTGGAGTTATATTATTTTTTTTATTTTTCTTAAGAAATTATTTAGTATATGAGACTTTATATTACTACTCCATATCCTAATAATTTTTCTAGAATTTTTGGGGATTCCAAAAAGGGGTTTTGGTGTTGATTCATGGCATCCTTTCTTGGAAAGTACTAATTCTTAGTCTATAAAAAGGAGACCCCTCTCTTGGACGTCCTATGATCAATTCTATTATAGATTTTTTATTTCTAGAGCTTCTTCTCCTCCTCCTCTCTTTCTCCTCTAGATCTTCTATCACTTTGGAGTGTCCAAGGTGCTTGTAGAAGAAGGAAGAGGTCAGCTATCGAAGTTGTTCGCAGACTAGCATCTCCGAGCCCCTGATCTGTGCCAGTCTTCGCATGGATTTTCTTACAGAGGCCAGACAACTTTGTGTGGCTATGAGTGATCTAAGAAACAACCTCTTCAATCATTAGATCAGAGGAGATCAAGATCAAAATTTGTTTGGTAACGATCTCTAACTTATTTTGATTCTTATGGTAGATCTAATAGTTAGATCTAGAATTTCAGCATCGATGAGATCGATGTGATTTTTATTTTTAGATCTAAAGTATATATTTTTCATATCAAAGATTTTGATATAGTAGTTTAAGATTAGATCTTATATATAATTAATATTAAATTATTTAATCTATTATTTCTACGGTACAAAATTTTTTAATTGCATGTACTACACTACTGCAAATTTCCTTCAGAACCTATGTGTAGCACCCCCCTTTTATAGGAAAGATCGGATGACTCCATGGGATGCCAATTCTTGGCATCTGTTAACTCTTACATGGTAACATTAAATTTTTTCAATGAAATCCAAAGTATATGGCATGGAGTAAAAGGTGATTGACCAGTAGAAGGACTCTTCCTCTACTAAGAAAAATTAATACGCCATCATATGGCACATGGGATTAAGGAAAGGATGAGAAACCAAGAGTCCATAACAATTTGGACTCTTCCATATTCAACAAATACATGTGGTATCCCAATTATCTTTGTGGCATTCAAACTCCTTGCTAGAGAAGGACTCTTCCTTTTCTTCTATGCACATAATTTCAAGAGCCATCACATGACACGAGGAAATAAAGAAATGCGTCAAATTTGGTAAGGAATTTAAGATACTCTATTAAGAAGGACCCTTCCTTCTTAATGCAAACATTAAATGGGGTGTCCTATAATATGGCGTGTGTGTTGGGAATAGTATCCCAAAGCCAATCGTCAGCCTGTTGATGGTTGTGCTCTTTCTTATATTAGTATATAAATTATAAATTAATAAAAGTTATTTTGATATTTTTCATCATAAATTGTTTCATCTTTTAATGAACTCCTGTGTTGTGGTGAAGTCTTTAGGACTATTTAGACTCGACAAAGGAGGATTTGTCGTTTAGTCCTTAAACCTGTTCGCGATCAAATGATACGTTGTTACCAAGGACAACAACGTTTATCAAGCATAGGTCGTTGTCTGCCATATGGGTTGGTTATCCTCTTAGCCAAAAAGTATGGAGACACTGGTATGGCATATAGGTCAGATGTAAGGATACATCTGCACTGAACGTGACCGACTCCGAAACTTTTTTTTGCTGTCAAGATTTGCTCCGATGGGATATGGGTATAACTGTCCCTCCGACCTGAGACTGCCATAGTGACTTGCAAGCAACTCACTGTACTTAGGCACTGGACTACCTAAATTTTTAATTCAGTAACGGAAGGCTGCTGGGTGTAGTCAAGTACTTGACTTGTTTGTGAATGTGTCAAGATGGGATTGACCACTCCAGCTCAGGAGCTATGTACAGTCGTGTTTCAATTTAGCAAAATCTTGATCAGGGTAGTCCTAGTGAGGAGTCACAGGACTGTTTGAGTTGAGCATGATTCGGATGATATGATCAGGGTTGACAGTTTAACCCTGGGTCGTCCTATACACAAGGGTCAAAAGGGATGAATTATACAGTAACCATATTCGCGTAGGTTCTGAATATTATGATTGCGACTATTCGACCTATCCAGACATCGGGTACCATTGCTAGATGGTCACTTCAATTAGTATAGGAATTGATTCCTATGCTACCGACTTAGGTTCGAACCTGCGGGGTCACACACATTAGAGGTTCCTATCTGATCTGATGGCTGGTGAAGAGTCCCACTGGACTGGAACTCTTCGACCAAGAGTCCTAATACTTGGGGACACTGAGTCCTACATGTCTGAGACTCTATGATCAAGAA
This sequence comes from Elaeis guineensis, assembly GCF_000442705.2. Lineage (NCBI taxonomy): Eukaryota > Viridiplantae > Streptophyta > Magnoliopsida > Arecales > Arecaceae > Elaeis > Elaeis guineensis. The sequence continues at coordinate 56,993,965 of NC_025993.2, forward strand.
TCAGGATTCTCTGATCATGAGTTCCACACATTTTGGGTACTGGGGTCAAGAGTCCCACTGGTTTGGGACTCTTCGATCAGGGTTTCATATCGATGGACTTTGATGCCCGATTGCCCATCGAATTTGGATTCAGTATTTATGAGAGGTTTAATTAGTGATTTGATTATTAATTAACTCAATTTAATTTAGTAATTATTTTTTGATCAAGTCCAATTGAATTGGATTCAGTTGGGTTTGACCCAATTAGGTTAAGAGTTGACTTAATCGCCAAGGTGGTTTGGTCCCTGATCTGATCAAGGGTTGGACTTAGTCAATTTTTGATTTGATTAAGATTTTATTGAGCCTAATTAAGCCTAATTGTGTTGGGTTTAATTTAGTATAATTGTGCCTAACCTATTTTAATAAGGTTGGTTCAATTAGGTTGATTTAATGTCTGAAACCACCTTGACTTATCTCCCTGCGCCACCTCACCTCACCTGCACCATTTGAATTCATGAGAAACAAGTTCTCATGAATTTTCTTCCATGCAGAAGCCTTCCCATGCCCTCTCTTGTGTGCCACTTGTGTGGATAATGATAAGGTTGGTTGGCCATTCAAATTCAAATAATGTTTGAATTTGAATGGGCAACTAATCCATGCGCCACCTTATCCTTTTATGCGCCCCATTCTCTACACGAGAAAAATTTTCTTGTGTAAATTCTTTATGCACAAAGAACCCACATCCCTTCTCTTCTCATACCTTGAGTGGATAAGGATAGGTTGGTTGGCATTTGAATTCAAATTCGATTTGAATTCAAGTGAGCAACCACCTAGCTTTATCCTCTCACGCGGTGAAAATACTGAAAAGATGTGGTCTTGCATCATTTTAAAATGAGAGAGAAGGTGGGGCATACAATATCTGATCCGAGATCAAAAGGGTGGCATGAGAAAGGCCTTCTGCATGAGAAAAGAAAAGAAAAGAAAAGAAAAGAAGAGAGAAAGGGCGCAGGGTCTTTTGTGAGTACCTTAGGGTTCTGCCTAGGGTTCGGGAAGTGAGAAGGTGAGCTATGAGTGTCGTGAGCCCACCAACTTTAGAGAGAGCTTCATCAATCTCTTAAGTTCCTTTGCTGACGATCTGAAGCATCCGAGGAGTCAGCAGACATCGATCGAAGGAGTTCGATCAGCATCGACCATCGAAAGAGTTTTACAACGAACTAGCATTCGTGAGGAGCCGATCAGATTGAGAGCTTTGTGTGGATGATCCATGGAGGCCAGACATACTGTGTGGCTGTATTGCAATGATCAAATCTTTCCGACGATGATCAAACTGTAGCAATCAACTACTTGCATGAAGGTAATGTGTTCTGAACACATAACAGTAGAACGTTTACTGTAGAATTCGAAATTTCAGATTTAAATGCATGCTATATATATCATATTTAGATCCTTATGTAGGGTTAATATATATTAATTAATTTAATTAATTAATAATTTTCACTATAAAATTATAATTTTAAAAAAGTTTTAAAATTATCGTTTTACCCCTACACTGAAATTCACTTCAAATGGTATCAGAGCAGGTTCTAAAATATGATATACATTTGCATGCATAGATTAAGTAGTAATCTAAAAGTTTAAATTTAAAATTTGAAAATTAAAATTTATTTGAAATTTTAAATTTAAAATTCAAAATTTAAAATTCAAAATTTGAAATTCAAAATTCAAAATTTGAAATTTGAAATTTGAAATTTGAAATTTAAATTTTGAAATTAGTATATTTAGATATACTTGATCCAAGTAGCAAGTAGTCTAATTGCGTTGGTTGCCATGGTCGTCCGGTCATAGGAGAAAAGTAAGGTTTAAAGACCCTCTCCTCCCATTCAATGGGACTCTCCTATGGTAGTAGGGGTGCCGAGCGATTATATCCTATGCAGACGAAGTAGCGAAAGGACTTAATTGTAAAGGTTCAATTATAAAATTTATCATGAATGTGTTAGATTAGATCTAAAGGAATATTCATGATTTATTTTGATTGAGTAATTTTCTGTTATGTAATTAGCAATAGGATTGCTGTTTATGAAATATGCTGATCCGTTTGTGAAATGAGTCAACACATTTGGTGAACAAAAAATAATATTTTTCAAATTTGAAAATTATTTTTGAAATACCAAACCCTGACCCATCAGCCCAAATACTTAATTAAAGGAATTAAGTGTTGTCTAGTTGGTCTAGAATTGTGAATTAAGACCTAAGACAATTGCATAAACTTGTGGGTCAATGGGTTGATGGATTAGGTCCATAATTGGGTTAGACCTAAGGTTAGCTTAAAGAAATAGACTAAATTAGAGTAATTTATCAAATCTAATCAAAAGTTGAATTAGATTAGGTCAAGGACACTCTAGACTCAACTCCAATAGTTGTAGTTGAATGGGTCCATGTCTTTAACTAGACCAAGATGGACTTAATTCATGGCTACACGGTGGAACCCTATTTACTAAGTTGATCAAATTAAAACTAATCAACCGATTGGTGTCTAAGGTAAGTTCGGCAATCTGACCAGTGGTTTTTAATTGGGAGCTACTCACATTGATTCGATATTTGACGAGTTAATGGCATATCACTTCCACTAATGTCACTTACCTGGCCAACCTGATGAGTTAGGTTTTGATTAGATCACTTGGTGATTAGGGCTCACCCATGTCACTAGGTAAATCAGTGTGACTGATTTGGGTGCTCCTAATGCCGACTTTAATTAAATCCTTTTTAATCTGACTTGGTGAAGTCAGTGGGAGGATTGAAATTGGCTGGTTAATTTCTTCTCTTCTATCCTTTAATAAAATCTTCAAAAATTATTAGGTCCCTAAAAATGATTAAGTTATTGTGATAACTAAGTCATAGCCTCCCATTAAGTGATTGATAATAAGTTCATTAGTTTAATAATCACTAGAGGCCCAAAGGCCTGGTGCTTATTGACTAATGGAATTATCATTCATAATATGATCATTTGGTTGAGTCTTTCTGATGGTGGTCAGGTTGGCCGGCCAAAGTCGGGCCTGATCATTTATTGGTCAGATTCATCAAATCAAGTCATGTTAATGGTTGGACCTATCCAGATCTTTTCAGTAGAGGTCAAAGCCTACTGATTAAGATCTGGGGCAAAATTAATTACTAGAAGTTGTTTAGAGAAACAATTGGTTATGAACCTACCCATGATGCACATGGGTTGACCAACCAAAGTTAGGCTCGTGTGTGGTCTGTGTGGATTCTAATATCCACTAAGGAACTAAAGTAATTTCTCGAATTAGAGGTTGAGGCTATCAATTCGTAAAAATACTGAGGGAAACTTTAGACTAAAGTCCAAGTCTTTAGTATTAATAATTTATGTACTAATAAAGATCTGATTTTTTTTTTATGCAGCTATGGCCACTACCCTGTCACTCTAGTCATTATTAGATAATGACAAGCTCATGGGACCTAATTTTGATAGCTGGTATCAAAAATTGAAAATCATCCTTGAGCATGAGCGGATCCTTTATGTAGTAACGGATCTGACACCTGAGGAGCCAGCCCCAAATGCTAGAGGGACGGTCCAGGACACTTATCAGAAGTGGCTTAACGACCGCACCACCGTTCGATGCATAATACTGGCGGCAATGAATGATGAGTTCAGCTACAGATTCGAGAATGCCTAGCCATAGGAAATGCTTCAAATATTGAACGACTCCTTTGGCACGCCTGATGATGTTGAAAGGCACAAAACTAGTTGTGCCATTTTCAACGCTCGGATGAGGGATGGGGCCTCAGTCACAGATCATGTACTGTACATGATCAAAATGATGGAGCACCTAAATAAACTGGGCTTTTCCTTACACGAGCAACTCGGTAAGGATGCGATCCTTAATTCTTTGCCCAAATCCTTCCTCCCCTTCCTTACTCATTTTTGGATGACAAAACCTGTAGTGAACTACCATGGCTTGATGGGGTTGTTGCAGAATTTTGAGAAAGACCACCAGCTCCATAAGGAGTCGGTGAATGTTGTGGGAGGGTCTTCTTCTGGTCGTCAACCCTTTAAGAAAGGAAAGAAGAACAAGAAGAAGAAGAATAAGAAGGTGCAGCCGCATGTTGGGACGTCTGCACAGGGTCAGACCAAGAAATGCAAGCCCGACCGGAGCCAGACGGAGTGCTTCTTTTGCAAGAAGCAGGGGCACTAGAAGAGGAACTATCCTCTATACATTGCCTCCCTGGTCCCGAACAGGCCGAAGAAGAAGCAAGATAATTATATGATAACACCTTGCAACTTTTCTATTTGTGATACTACTGCCTGGGTATTAGATACCGGAAGCCCTTATCATATCTATAATTCAATGCAGGGTCTGCAGGTCAGTAGGAGATTTGATGAAGGTGAGAGGTTCCTGAATGTTGGAGATGGAAGTAAAGTTTCAGTTCTAGCTTTAGGAATCATGAACCTTGCAATCAACTCTCATAATGTAATTCTGAGTGAATGTCACTAATGTCCAACTTTTTTATTAAATATTATTTCGTAGGCCTTTTGACCATATACAGTTATGAATTTTTAATAAAAGGAAACATTTGCAATATCATTTTGAATGGTGTTACAATGTTTGTTGGATAACTAAATAATGGAATTTACTTACTATCACAGCCTGTAAATATGGTTCAAACCTCTGGTAAACATCCTAGAATGGATAATATGTCAGAAGTCTACCTTTGGCACTATAGGCTAGGTCATATCAATAAGAACAGGATAAACAGGTTGGCTCAAGAAGGAATTCTTGAAGTTGATGATTGTGAATCACTTCCAACCCATGAGTCCTATCTTTTTGGAAAAATGACCAAATCACCTTTTACTGAAAAAGGTGAGCGAGCCAGTGAACTCTTGGGTCTGGTACATTCTGATGTATGTGGTGTTAGGAAATGTGTCCCAGAAGCCAATCATCAAGCTGTTGATGGTTGAGCAACCAAGTATTGTAATTGATTTGTTAATAAATAAAATATATATTTGGCATTTTCATCATAAGCTTTCATGTTCTAATGAACTCTATTGTTATGATGAAGTTCTTAGGACTATTCAGATTCGATAAAGAGAGAATTTATTGATTAGTCCTTAAAACTATTCACGATTAAATGATAAGCTGTTAATAAGGATGATAGCTTCTATAGAGCATAGGTCGCTGTAGGCCATATAGGTTGGTTGTCCTCTTAACCAAGGAGTGTGGAGACACTGGTATGACATACAGGTGAGATATAAGGGTACATCGTCATTGAACGTGACCAACTCCAGAGCATTCTGCTGTCGAGAATGTCTCTGATGGGATATAGGTATAAGTATCCCTTAGACCTGAGATCACCTCAGTGACTTGCAAGCAACTCACTATGCTTTGGTACTGAACTAACTGAATTTTTAATTCAATGACGGAAGGCTTTTGGGCACAGTCAAGTACTTGCGAAGTCAGAGTGTGATCGAGATGGGATTGACCACTCCAAGAGTTGGAGAAGAATGAGTCGTTGTATTTCAATTTAGCAAAACCTTGGCCAAGATAATCCATCAGATGGATTTGATATTTTGAAATATAATGTGGACAACCTGATCAGAGTTGACAGTTGAACTCTGAGATGTCCTATGATCATTTTGGTCAAGGGGATGAATTATATGGATGAAGGAAAAACTGTCTTTTTTCTGTGCAGGATCTTCCAGATTTCATCAAATCTGGGGCAGAATAAATTTTAAACTTTTATCCTACACTATTTCAGATCTAATGTCTATTAGATATAATTTTATTATCTGATATTTTAATTTCAAAATTAAATCTAAAAGCATGAGAAAGATAGACATACCTCAAGGATAATCTAATTACCCTGTAGATGATCGCAGCACTACCTGAGGTTCTGATGTGGCCACGCAAGTGCCTGGCCTCTACTAGTATCCACTCAGGTAGGATCTAAAATGTCTTCTCCTCATGATTCTATGCTCCAAAAATAAGATCAATATCTAATTTGAAAGTACTTCAGAACTCCTTCTAAAGTTGGAGCAGCAGCCTATCGAAGAAGTCCTGCAGCCTTCTGTTCCAGGCGTCACCACGCCTTGCACCTATGCCAGATGAATGTCCAACTTCTTGGACATGAAGAGGGGAGAAAGGAGAGAAGGAAGAATGTGGAGAAGAGGGGAGGGGGTGGCAGCCAATGGGCTTTTTGCATAAAACAAGTTCTGCCTCGAAACCCTAGGTGCAACAGGGTTTATATAGACCCTGTATGTTGCGTAGTGCCACATCATTCGACCAATCAAAAAATTTCAATAAATTATGAAAAAATTTTGATTGATGGAGTGATATCATCTGATCACATCAGATAAGAATCTCCATACTCTCTCCTATGTTGGCACCAACAATGGATAGGCTCAAATAAGGTGGCGCCAAAGAGTCTAAGTTTATCATGACTCTTTGGTTCTTATCCATTTGGGGCACCCACTTAAATCTAATTGGGCTCATGCCATAATCTGATTATGGCACCTAATTTGATTAGGTTTAGGCATGTGGACACTCCAAAAAAATCCTCCAATAAGTCTTTTTCAGTTTAAGACCCATATGTCAACTTTTGACAGATGTCCTAAAATGAAATTGGCAGGTGCTAGAAATTAGCATGTGTTGTCTTAAATTCATCTCATGAATTAAGACAAACCTTTTCTAAGCAGGACAAGCTTTATTTAAACTGAGAGAAACCTTCTCAAGGTTCTCTGGATGAGCCAGATCACATTTGGCTCAGTAGAGACAAAAAAGATTACACGAGGAGAAAGTTAGGCTCAATCGAGTGCTAGCACGATTTCCTTGAACCTAATTGGATCTTATCCAAATCAATTGGGCTAGCCCAATTGATGACATCCAGACCCTAACCCTTGTTTGTGTGACCCAATTAGGTTTAATTCTGTATGGTAATGAGAAATGTCGTGATCTCATCATCGACATCATCAAAACTTCTTTCGATGGATCAGAACTCTTCTGATTCAGATAATTAGAATGATCGATCATCAAAATCATTCTAATTGCTCTCAAAATCCACCAGTGGTACCTAGCAGTATATGGTGGCAACCCATCAGAACTGATGATGAACCTCTCAGTGCAGCTACCTGTGTGATTGAGTTCCTCTATCATGAGTCCCGACTGAATTAGGGTTAAGGTGAACTCGTCAAACCTAACATCAGTCATATGAATCAATCGATCGATCTGAGTCTGATGTGAAACCCTAATGAAAAACTCTTTTCCATTATTTCACTCTGCCATGGCCATGGGCTTAAGAACTCGATCTTTCGATCACCATAGGACTACTCCTCTCATCTACCGAGGTTGATAGATCCCATCTTGATGCGATCTGGTTCCTACAATGAATATGCTACAGCCAACATACACCTCAGGGTTCTGGATGGCTAGGAGATCGAGTTATGGTGTAGTCAAACTATAACACACTCAAGGTGAACCGACGATGCACCTCAGGTCAAAGAACTAGACACACAACTGCAGCATCGAGCTAATCATCGACGAGAAGGTAGACTTCCTTATGACTGCTCGAGGTGGTCACGCTCGGTACTCTCGTTCTCAACGAATACCTGTACTCTCACTCTGATGTCTCCACATCGTAGACTCAAGACTCATCTACCCTAAGGAAGTGATTGTACACCAACCTTCCAGATTGATCACCATCCTCGTGATGATCCTATGGTTAGGAGCAGTTTATGAGTTAGTTATGTAAATTCATGCCTTAAATTTTCAACTCTTGAAAATATGAATTAACATTCCCACTAACTCAAAGGATGTATCACAGACACAATGTACACAATGTGATAGAAGAATAATTCTTTTATTCATTTATAGTCAAAATTATAATTTTGCCCTTAGATTTGTACAGGAATGTGTCAGCCGATCTGGCATCTAGGGCACACATCTAACAAACTCCCACTTGACCTAATGCCAATTGGCTATATATCTAAGTCCCATCTTCTCAAGGTGGGCTTCGATCTTTTGTTGGCCCAATGGCTTAGTCAGCAGGTCTGCCACATTGTCTATGGAGTCGACTCTCTTGATCTCGACATAACCCTTTTCGAGATAATCATGGATCAGATGGAATCATCGCTTGATGTGCTTGGACTTCTGGTGAGATCTTGGCTCTTTAGCTAGGGCTATGGCACCATTATTATCGCAGTAAAGAGGGATGGCATCCGATGACATCACTCCAAGCTCTGCGGCAAACTTCTTATACCAGAATGCCTCCTTCGCAGCTTCCGATGCAGCAATGTACTCTGCCTCCATGGTGGAATCTGCAATCACCATTTGTTTGGAACTCTTCCAGCTAACTGCACCACCATTACAAATGAACAGACTTCCAGATGTCGACTTTCGATCATCTATATAGACATAAAGTCTGAGTCTGTATATCCCTAAATTTAGAGTTCTCCATTCTCAAAGACTAGAAACATATCCTTAGTCCTTCTCAAGTACTTAAGGATACATTTCACAGAAGTCCAGTGCTCTTCGCCTGGATTCGACTGATATCTGCTTGTGACACTCACAGCATGGGCTATATCAGGTCGTGTACATAGTATGGCATACATGAGGCTCCCTATTGCCGAAGCATTAGGGATCTTGCTCATGTGTTCAATCTCCTCAGGTGTGCTAGGGCACATCTTCTTGGAGAGATGAATGTCATGTCTAAAAGGCAATAAAGCTCTTTTGGAGTTTTTCATGCTAAACCTCTTTAGCACCTCCTCTATGTACATCTTCTGTGAAAGTCCCAGCATCCTATTTGGTCTATCTCTATAGACCTTAATACCCAGTATAAAGGATGCCTCTCCTAGATCTTTCATAGAGAACTCCTTAGACAACCATATTTTGACTGAGGTCAACATGGGAATGTCATTTCCAATTAGGAGGATGTCATCCATGTACAATATGAGGAAGACAACAGCGCTCCCACTGACCTTTTTGAACACACATGGTTCCTCCTCATTCTTGATGAAACCAAACATTTTGATCACATCATTGAAACGAGTATTCCAACTTCGAGATACTTGCTTAAGTCCATAAATGGACCTTTGCAGCTTGCAGACCTTGTGATCAACATCACTGGATGTGAATCCAAGCAGCTGTTCTATATAGATATCTTCCTCAAGATGTCCATTTAAGAACATCCTTTTCACATCCATCTGCCATATTTCATAATCAAAATAGGCTGCAACAGCAAGCAATGTGTGGATGGATTTTAGCATGGCTACGGGCAAGAAGGTATCCTGATAGTCAATGCCTTCGCGCTGACTATAACCTTTCGCTACGAGCCTAGCCTTGAATGTCTCCACATTTTCATCTGCACTTATCTTTCTCTTGAAGATCCATTTACACCCAATAAGTATAATACCTTTAGGTGGATCTACCAAGGTCCAGACTTGGTTTGAGTGCATCGAGTCAATTTCTGATCTCATTGCCTCTAACCATTTCTCAGAATCGATATCTGATATCACCTCGTCATAGGTCTTGGGATCATCACCATGAACCCCATTTCCCGTAAGGAACATTTTCTCTACATCCTCTTGTATGGTACCTAGGTACCTTTCAGGAAGACGAAAAATCCTAGTCGATCTACAAGGTGGAAGAGATTGTGTTAGGACTGGTTCTAATTGATTGGGTTCCTCAGGTTCTTTAGCTCGTTGCTCTTGGGAGACATTCTCCTTGAGTTTAATTATTCTTCCGATGCCACCATCTTGAATAAACTATTTTTCAAGAAAAATAGCATTTCGACTCACAATCACATTATCATCTTCTGGAATATAAAAATAGTATCCTAATGACTCTTTAGGATATCCTATGAATCGAGCTCTAAAAGACCTGAACTCTAACTTATCCGTCTACTGTCTCTTGACATGAGCCGGACAATCCCAAATTCTGAGATGATTCAGACTTGGCTTCTTACCATGCCATATCTCATACGGTGTGGTAGGAATGGTTTTAGAGGGAACCCTATTCAATACATAAATTGCTGTCATAAGATAATGTTCCCAAAGAAAATCAGGAAGGTCCATGAAGCTCATCATGGAACGGACCATATCTAATAGGGTCCAATTTCTCCATTCTGAAACCCCGTTGAGTTGAGGCATTCCAGGTGGAGTCCATTGTGAGACTATGCCATTGTCCTTAAGATAGTCTAGAAATTTTCGACTAAGATATTCACCTCCTCGATCTGATTGAAGAACCTTAATGAGCTTTCCTGTTTGTTTTTCTACCTCATGTCTGAATTCTTTGAACTTTTCAAAGGCTTCAGACTTGTGTTTCATTAGAAACACACACCCGTACCTAGACATATCATCGGTAAAGATAATGAAGTAGACAAAGTTGCCTCTAGCCGGCACATCAAATGGGCCACACACATCCATATGTACTAGGGCAAGTAGGTCTGTGGCCCTTTCCTCATGTCCCACAAAAGGGAGCTTGGTCATTTTGCCTTGAAGGCATGATTCACAAACTGGATATGACTCGAAAGTCAATGGACTCAGTAGCCCGAATTTTTTCAATTTCTTAACCCTGTCTTCCGCTATATGACCTAGCCTTAGGTGTCACAGATACTTATCATTTAGACTATCTCTAGGCCTTTTAATTCCTATGGCATTCACATTTTGCTCAATATTAAAAATAGATACATCAACATGTAACTGATAGAGACCATTAATAACAAAACCATTTGCAACTTTATTATTTTCATAAAAAATATTACAATGGTCCTTATGAAAGCTAATCACATAGCCTTCTTGTACTAAACATGAAATAGAAATCAAATTTTTGCTTGCTGTAGGCACATAATAACAGTCTCTTAAAACTAAATCTAATCCTAACGGTAATCGCAGAGGGTAGGTTCCCACAGCCACGACAGTAACTCTTGCTCTGTTTCCGACACGTAGGATCATCTCCCCATCCCTCAGCCTCCTCCTCTCCTCAAGATCCTGTATAAAAGTGCACAAATGAGCACTAGAACCAGAGTCAAGTACCCAACTGGATGCAGAAGAAACCATAAGGTTAGATTCGATAATGAGCATACCTCCAGAAGGATCATCCTTCTTGTTCTTCAAGGTGGCCAAGTACTGAGGACAGTTTCGCTTCCAATGGCCTTCTGACTGATAATGGAAACACTTTCCCTTTTCAGAAGCCTTCTTCTTCGGTCCTTTCTTCTTGATCTTGTCATCCACCTTCTGCTTCTTCACAGACTTCTTTTTCTTTCCAAAAGACTTTCTCTTAGAAGAAGTCCGCTCCACAGTAAGAACTGAGCCTCTTGAACCTTTCATTGAAAGCTCAGCTATAACCAGCATATTTATTAACTCGACCAAGGTACATTGCATCTTATGCATATGAAAGTTCATGATGAACTGACCATATGCATCGGACAAGGACTGAAGGATCACATCAATCTAAAAATCTTTATCTAAGATGATATTGAGCTTCTCAAGCTCCTCAAGATCCTTGATCATTGTCAAACAATGATCTTGGACTGACTGCCCATCACGTATCTTGGCCTTAAAAAGTCTTTGACAGACTTGATACTTGGCTGTGCGACTCTGTTCACCAAACAACTCTTGTAGGTGAGCCAACATTTGGCGGATAGTCAAAATATTTTCATGTTGGCACTGCAAGTCATCAGACATTGCACCCAACATGTAGTACCTGGCTTTGTTATCATCGTCCATCCACTTTTTCAGAGACGCTCTCTGTTCAGCAGTCGGACGTGCTGGCATGGCAGGTGGGTTCTGGTCTAAGACATGAGTCAATTTTTTGAAACCCAAAATAATTCTGTAGTTCCTCAACCAGTCCTTAAAATTTGGTCCAGTCAGTCTATGAGTGTCTAGAATTTTGGTCAGAGGGTTTGAGGCAGACATGTTTCCTGTAGAGAGTCGAAAGTTTCTAGTTAGATTTTGTAGTCAGACTCAACCAATTTATTTAAGATTTTCATTTTTAAACAAATTAGGCTCTCACTATTTTCTCAGATCCCTACACTCCCTTGGTAGAGATGTGAAAATATCCGTGATTAGTGATTTCTAGTGGGTGGTGCGGTCTTACCGACTGGCTCATCACCTCACCTAACAGTTATTGGTGATGGGTCAACCGATGAGTAGACAACTCTTGTCCAATGATTCTCTAATCATGGTGCACCCAAAACTTGATCTCTAATTCATGAAGCTCACCGTATCCGGGATATTGCTCCAATCCTTAGTTAAGCCAAACCCTCCATTTGCACGAACTAGATTCCTGATTGGGTCTCTGACCGTATCTGAAATATTGAGCCCAACCCATCCTCTAATCCATAGCATCCAATGCCTAATGGACATAGTTGCGTCTTTCCGGTCCAACTGAGCCACTGTAACCAGTCGAGAACAATCAACTCTGGGAAGGACCCGCACATCCACAATGGTGGAAGACCTAGACTTAATATTTTCTTAGGGAGATTTGATTTAGGTCTCTTTAAACTTGACTTGATATAGTCATAACAATTATGACTAACCTAGTGGCATGGGTTAGCTCGAATTGTTAGCCACCTCAAATCAGAATTGGATCGACACATATGGCCAGGTAAGTGAGACCGGTGGAAGGGATATGCCATTAACTCAACAAGAACGTATTCGAGTCGAGTAGCTCCCAATTAAAAACCAATCGGTCACATCTGCTGAACTTACCTTAGACACCAAATTATCGAACCAGAACTAATTGGGTTAGCCTACAATCCAGACCCTAACCTCTGAGCTAAATTAGGTCTTAACTTGATCGAGTCACATCTAAATGTGATTCGACCTTGACCCAGACTTAATCCTATTAGGCTGGTTAATTATTAGCTTTCATGATCCCACCTAACCAACTCTTGATTCGGTTTGATCAACCGCTAGATCTAATTGAGCTACCCAAGCCCGAACCCAATTTTATGAAAATATCTTAGATCTGAAATTCTCAATTTTAGACCTAATTTAATTTCATAAACTTAATACATTAATTAAGTTTGGGTTCATAAACAAAGCATGTATAATAAATCTTAGGGTTTCAGGATCTAGGATTTTGCAGAAAAGTAAATTTTGATTTCTGATTAAGGATGAATGCGCGGCACCCCTACACGTTATATGAATACCCCATTGAATGGAAGGAGAGGGCCTTTAAACCCTACTTCATTCTTATGACCGGACGGCCATGAGGAACACCTTAACCAAAAATATATATTTAACTACAAAACTAGTTAGATCTAAATTAACATATCTCATATACAATTTAAGATCTAACTAATACATGCTCTGCATACATCTCATGTATCAAAAATTAATCTAATTAATATGCTTTTAGATCTCATATATCATATATAATATCTAAAAAATAAGATTTAAATTGAACTATTCAAAATTAAATCTATTCTAGATAAGTTACTAGATCAGTTCTACAACTAGTCTAGGCATGTAACAGATTATTTTTATGGAAAAATTAAAATTTTATTTTTTATTTTTTGATCTGATTATAATACTTATAATATCATAAAAATAGAGAATAAATTAGATTTAATTTATATTTTAATCTCATTAAAATACAAAACTTAAGACTATTCATGGATTCAACTAATCCTAGTCTAGTCATGCATCTCATGCATGTTAGATCATCTTAGATTTAATTTTAAATAATTTAATTTTAGATCCTATCATATCTGATGTGATATCTAAAATTTTTTAATATTAGATAAATTAAAATTAGATCTAAATTAGATCTGAAATAGAGCCAACAACCTGGCTCTGATACCACTTGAAGGAAAAACCATCTTTTTCCTATGTAGGATCTTTCAGATTTCATCAAATCTGGGGCAAAATAAATTTTAAAATTTTATCCTACACTATTTTAGATCTAATATTTATTAGATCTAATTTTATTATCTAATATTTTAATTTCAAAATTAAATTTAAAAGCATGAGAAAGATAGACATACCTCAAGGGTAATCTAATTACCCTGTAGATGATCGCAACACTATCTGAGGTTCTGATGTAGCCACGCAAGCGTCTAGCCTCTACTTGTATCCACTTAGATAGGATCTAAAACATCTTCTCCTAGTGATTCTATGCTCCAAAAATCAGATTAATATCTAATTTGAAAGTACTTCAAAACTCCTTCTGAAGTTGGAGCAGTAGCCTGTCGAAGAAGTCCTGCAGCCTTCTGTTCCAGGCATCACCACGCCTTGCACCTATGCCAGATGAACGTCCAACATCTTGGACATGAAGAGGGGAGAAAGGAGAGAAGGGAGGATATAGAGAAGAGGGGAGGGGGCAGCAGCCAATGGATTTTTTGCACAAAACAAGTTCTGCCCCGAAACCCTAGGTGCAGTAGGGTTTATATAGACCCTGTATGCTGCGCAGTGCCACATCATTCGACCAATCAAAAAATTCTAATAAATTTTGAAAAAAATTTGATTGGTAGAGTGATGTCATCTGATCACATCAGATAATAATCTCCATGCTCTCTCCTATGTTGGCACCAACAATGGATAGGCTCAAATAAGGTGGCGCCAAAGAGTCCAATTTTATTAGGACTCTTTGGTTCTTATCCATTTGGGGCGCCCACTTAAATCCAATTGGGCTCATGCCATAATCTAATTATGTCACCCAATTTGATTAGGTTTAGCATGTGGATACTCCACAAAAATCATCCAATAAGTCCTCTTCAGTTTAAGACCCATATGTCAACTTTTGATAGATGTCCTAAAATAAAATTGGCAGGTGCTAGAAATTAGCAGGTGTTATCTTAAATTCATCTCATAAATTAAGACAAGCCTTTTTTGAGTTGGACAAGCTTCATTTAAACAGAGAGAAACCTTCTCAAGATTTTTTGGATGAGCCAGATCACATTTGGCTCAGTAGAGATAGAAAAGATTACACGAGGAGAAAGTTAGGCTCAATCGAGTGCTAGCACGATTTCCTTGAACCTAATTGGATCTTATCCAAATCAATTGAGCTAGCCCAATTGATGACATCAAGACCCTAACCCTTGTTTGTGTGACCCAGTTAGGTTCAATTCTGTATGGTAATGAGACATGTCGTGATCTCATCATCGACACCATCGAAACTCCTTTCGATGGATCAGAACTCTTCTGATTCAGATAATTAGAATGATCGATCATCAAAATCATTCTAATTACTCCCAAAATCCACTAGTGACACCTAGCAGTATATGGTGGCAACCCATCAGAACTGAAGATGAACCTCTCGGTGCAGCTATCTGTGTGATTGTGTTCCTCTATCATGAGTCCTGACTGAATTAGGGTTAAGGTGAACTCGTCAAACCCAACATCAGTCATATGAATTAATCGATCGATCCGAGTCCAATGTGAAACCCCAATGAAAAACTCTTTTCCATTATTTCACTCTGCCATGGCCATGGGCTTAAGGACTCGATCTTTCGATCACCATAGGACTACTCCTCTCATCTACTGAGGTTAATAGATCCCATCTTGATGTGATCTGGTTCCTATAATGAATATGCTACAACCAACATACACCTTAGGGTTCTGGATGGCTAGGAGATCGAGTTATGGTATAGTCAAACTATAACACACTCAAGGTGAACCGACGATGTACCTCAGGTCAAAGAACTAGACACACAACTGCAGCATCGAGCTAGTCATCGATGAGAAGGTAGACTTCCTTATGACTGCTCGAGGTAGTCACGCTCAGTACTCTTGTTCTCAATGAATACATGTACTCTCGCTTCAGTGTCTCCACACCGTAGACTCAAGACTCATCTACCCTAAGGAAGCGATCGTACACCAACCTTCCGGATCGATCACCATCCTCGTGATGATCCTATGGTCAGGAGTAGTTTATGAGTTATATAAATTTATGCCTTAAATTTTCAACTCTTGAAAATATGAATTAACATTCCCACTAACTCAAAGGATGTATCACAGACACAATGTACACAATGTGATAGAAGAATAACCCTTTTATTCATTTATAGTCAAAATTATAATTTTGCCCTTAGATTTGTACAGGAATGTGTCAGCTGATCTGGCATCTAGGGCACACATCTAACAATAGAAACTATATCTGCATGGGTTCTAAGGATGTTGTTCTACACATTCAACCTATCCGGTCGTCGGGTACCATTGCTAGATGGTCACTTCGATTGGTACAAAAATTTATTCCTGTACTACCGGCTTAGGTTCGGACCTATGAGGTCACACACATTAGAGTTCATGATTTGATCGGATAGTTGATCAACGATTAAGAATTGTTCTAGGGTTAAATGATCAATATGATTGACATTTAACCCAGTGCAAGTGTTGCAGGAGGATCGATTAGCAATTTGATTACTAATTGGCATAATTTGATTAAGCCAATGGGTTGAGATTAAGTATAATTAAATATGATTTAATTAGATTTTGGTTTGGGCTTGATTGGATCAAGTCCAATTGGTTTATTGGATAAGCCAATTGCAAGGAAAAACTAGTCCTAGTTCAATTAGGACTTGGGTCAACCTAATTTCTAATTTGATTAGAAAATTAAATCAGATTTAAATCTAATTTAATCTGATTAAATTAGGTTCTTAATTGGGTTAAGACCTATTTTAATTAAGTTGATCTAATTTTGGTTTGATTGGGTTTGACAAACCAAATTAAAACAAGTTATGAGTTAGAATCCTAGTAAGACTAGGATTCCACCTGGCGCCACATAAGCCTCCCCCACACCCTCTCTCTTATTCCACACCAATCCCCTCTTATTTTATGCGACAAAAGCCCTCTCCCAGGTCTCTCCCACATCCACAAAAGGTTTTCTCTCTTCTTTCTTACATGGAAGGTGGTTTGGATCAAATCAAAGAGGAATAAGTTTGGATTTCGAATTCTATGAGATAGAGTTTTAAAAATCCAAAACTCTTTCAATTTTGCACCGAATTTATCCAAATTTTTTCTAAAATTTTTGTGAATTTTAGGGTCCATATTGTGCATCCTTTTCTAATAGTCCATATATGAAAATAAGGAAAAGGTACTCAAGAGTTGGGTGCTCCTTATCTTGCCATGTTTGGATAAGCCTTGACTAGGTATTTGATCTAGACAAGGACTCTATCATATCTCTCTCTATAAAATGAATTTTTTTATGAAACTTTTAAAAAGATAGAGATTTGAGATACCTTTGGGCCATCCAAAAATCAGAGAGAAAGACCTTTGGGTCATGGAGATATGATAGACACAAGATAGGGTGTTTAGAGAGAGAAACGAGAAGAAGAAGAGGGTCTTCTTCTAGGGTTGTTTGTTTTCATCTCTTTCCTTCCTCCATCTTGAGTTTTCTGAGAGCATATCAGATCTGAAACTCCTCCTCCTACTTCTCATCTTTGGAAGAGCCCAAATCAAGAAGAAGGAGGCACCTGATCAACCATCAAAGAAGGATCAGTGTAGTACTAGCATACTGTGCTGATTTTCTGAAGCAGGACTTCTGGTCGAGATTCGTGGGCTCGTGTGGACGACTCCTAGAGGTCGAATGCATGTGCAGCTTGCAACATCATCCTCAAGCCTAGATCAGTGAGGTTAAAATATCTAACTTGCAAGGTAATAGATCTGATCTATTGTTTAATACATACATTAGATGTAGTATAGAAACATGTTGATATGATCAACATGTAGTTCATGCTCTATATATTTTAATTTTTGATTTAATGCTATGTAATAATCATGTAATAGGATCTTAGATTTAAGAATTCTCTAATTTTAAAAAATAAATTTTGATTTATTTTAGTCTTCCACTGCATAATCTTGAAAAAGTTTCAAGATCTAACCCTGAAACCCTAGATCAGGTTCCTACAATTGGTATCAGAGCCTAGGTTCTTCATTACATGATTATTTATACATGCTTAGATTATTTCATAGATTAGATCTAATTTATAATCTAATTATTAAATCTAAAATTAAAATTTTAGATCAATCACGAACTGCAAGGTTGTCCTGCAGTAAGGTTTACCCCTTACAGTGCAAAGGTTGTCCTAGTTCATGTAGATCTGTCTTTAATCATAAATTTGTTAGATATGATCTAGATTAAATTTATGATTTATTAGATTTAAAAGATGTTTAAATCTAAAATAAAATTTCTTTGTTAATAATTTTTATGCAAAGAAATTGTTAAAGTTGAAATTGTTTCAATTACATGAACCGGTTTAGATTAGATCTAAAGTAGTTTCATGTTTATTTCACTTGCATCTTGATTATGAATCAAACATGCAATATGGTTGGCAGAATCATATTGTAAAATTATTTTACAAATATAAAAATTATTTTTTGAAAAGTCGAACCCAACCCTCAGCCCAAAACTTAATTAAGAATTAAGAAATTATTTTGATTAGGTTCTAGGATTGTGAATTGAAGAACCTAAGACACAAACCATAACACATTGGGTTAATGGGTTAGTGAGAATTAGGTCCATTAATTGGGTTAGACCTATGGTTAGATTAAAGATGGACTTAATTAGAGAATTGACTAAATCTAATCAATTGTTGTCTTAGATTAGGTCAAGCATTTTCTAGATCAATTACAATAGTTGTAGTTGGTCAAGTCCATGTCTTTAACGAGAACCAAATGGACTTGATTCTTGGCTAAGCGGTCTAGCATGAACTGTTAGGTTGATCTAATCGAAACTAATTAAACCAGTTGGTGTCTAAGGTAAACCAGACCGGTGGTTTTTAATTGGGAGCTCGCTTACCTAGCCATTTCTGATGGTGTCTAAGGCAAGCTTTGGCCGACCCTCCCACTGATCGAACTTATCTGGCCTCTTGGTGAAATTATGTTTTGATCGGATCACTTGACTATTCGAGCTGACCCATGTCAGCTAAGTAAATCAGTGTGACTGATTTAGGTGCTCCTAGACCAGCCCTTTTAATGGTCTCCCTTAAGCTGACTTGGTAAAGCCAGTGGGAGGATCATGATACGTTGGTACATCTGACCTCATCCTCTAAATCATTTAAATCCTCTAAAATTATTAGGTCCTTAAAATGATAAAGTTATGGAGATAACTAAGTCATAGCCTCTCATTAAGGTGTTTGATAATGAGTCCATTAACTCAATAATCATTGCAGACCCAAAGGCCTGGTGATTATTGACTAGTAGAATTATTGGGTATAAAATACCCCTCAGTCGAAGTTTGTAAAAGACCGACCCTTTCAAGGTTCTTTCGGCTTCCGACCTTGTGTGTGGCATCTCTCCGAACCCCCTCGACCGTCCAGACTTTTTCGATAATGAACTTCTGCATTCATCTACCGGACCGCCCCAAAAGCTCTCTGGGCCTCACTACCTGCCGACCTTCTACAGTAATCAACTATTCTCTGAATCCCTTCCAGACTTCTTTCGGCCGTGGACGACCCTACTCCGAACTTCTTTCGGACATCGTCGGCATTCGAGCTTCTCTAACAACAAGATTTCTACAGTAACCAGACTCCATCCAAGTTTCTACGATGGTCGACCACCTTCCGGATCTCAACCGAGCTCCCGCAAGAGCCGAACTTCTACTACGAGCGGTCTACTCCAAATCCTATAGCGGGCTGTCTACCCCAGATATCTACTATAAGCAAATTCCATTCAAGCCTCTACTGTAAACAAATTTCTTTCGAACTTCTATTACAGGTAGACTTTAGTCGAGCTTCTTCGTAGTCGGATCCCAGACGAGCTTCTACCATGGAGCAGGATCCACCGGCCAGGTTGTTACTCCGAGCTCCCACGACAATCGATCTTCGACCGAGATCCTACAATAAGCGGCCTCCTTTCGGCCTCCCACAAGAGTCGGACTCCGTCCGAACTTCCACAGTGGATGGATTCCGGACGAGCTCCTGCAAGAACCGGACTCCGTCCGAACTTCCACAGTAGATGGATTTCGAACGAGCTTCCGCAAGAATCGGACTCCATCCAAACTTCCATAGTGGATGGATTTCGGACAAGCTTTTGCAACGGACGGGCTCCAACAGCTGGATTTTACAATGGTCGATCGTCTCTGGATCCCTCAGACTCCTCCAGCAGATGAGCCTCCCCAACGCCATCTGAAGTCCACCACCAGTCAACCTTTCGCCAGATTCTTCATGAAACCAGACTCCTCTGGTGGATAATCTTTAGACGAGCTTCCGCATCAGGCAAATCCCAGATGGACTTCCCTGGCAAAATTGGACTCCTATCGGACTTTGCCAATAGAAAGTCTTGATCTGAGTCTCTACAGCAGATGGTTCTCACCTGTAGCCTCAGTGCCCAAGGCCTCCGACAATAGTAGACTCATCAGCGACCTCAAAAATATTTGAGCTTCTCCCAGATCGATGAGACAGAGAGCCATTCCACTCCATCAGACATCCCAGCTGAGCTTCAGCTGACAGATCCGAACTCTTTGGCAAGCCACGATGAGGGCCTCTATCCTGCTCCACTCTCTGCAATGGATTCCATGCGGCTCCACCACTCTCTGACAAGCCATGATGAGGGCCGCTACCCTGCTTCACTCTCTGCGATGGATTCCATGCGGCTCCATCACTCTTTGGCAAGCCACAATGAGGGCCGCTACCCTGCTCCACTCTCTGGCAAGTCATGACAACGGACACCACTCTCTGTAACAAACTCCACATGGCCCATAACGGCCCCCGATGCCACTACTCTCCATAACAAACTCCGTGCGACTCTGAATGGCCCACTACCAGATGGTTACAGACGTCGCTGTCAATCGGTTATGCTCTCCATCTATAAATAAGGACCCTCAGATACGTTCTTCTCTAAGCTCAAAACTCTATCTCCAAACTCTGCTAAAATTTCCACTCGAGCACTCCATTTCTATTGAAGCAAAGTACTGACTTGAGCGTCGAAAGGTCTTACCGGAATACCCCCAACTCTGGTTTAGATTTTTCTTGCAGGTCCCGATGGCGGCCGCGGTCATCTCGACTCCAGCAACTCCGACTTCGACAGAATTCTGCACCAACAGAATTGACGCTAGAGGAAGGGCCTTGCGTGTCTTCGCAATACCCTTGTTCTTGAAGGAGTGCTCAACGAGATTGCCTCCAATCATCTTCTCCGGCGTCCTCCTCTCCTTCCCCTACTAGATCTTCACCTGATGCCTCCTCGAAAGGCATCCACCAGGCAATCCATGGCCTCCACGGTCAGATCTCAGGCTCTGACCTCATCTCCAGTTTCCCAGGCTCTTCCTCCTCCTCTGACAATGACAGTCGGTATAGAGTAGTTCAACCTGCTAGTTCAGCAGGTCAGAGGCCTCACCGAAGCAGTGCAGGCCATGCAACAGCTGCAGGTGTCAGTGCGGTTGAAAAGAGCATCATCAAAGTTTCAAGATCCGACAGTAGGGCGGGCCACTTGGGCCAGTCGTCCTGTCTTCTCCGGAAAGGAGAATCCGAGGGTGGAGAGCCCCCGATCTGATCATGATTCCACTCCCGGAGGATCCCTACCTCCACTCTACTAGAAGACCCTCGAGACTCGCAGTCGAGAGGACCTCCTGGATCGAAGGCTCTAGGAGATGAACCGACGGATCAAAGAGCTCCACCACGCTCCCCCTACTTATGGTGAGGACATCTGTACTGATCCTCCCTTCTCTCAAATGATCATGTAGGAACCGATCCCACCAAACTTCAAGCTCCCCCAATTTGAAAGCTATGACGGGACCTCAGATCCAGTTGACCACCTAGAGGCCTTCCAGACAATGACGCTGCTCTATGACGTGCCAGACGCCATCCTGTGCCGAGCTTTCCCATCCACTCTGAAGGGAGCAGCAAGGAACTGGTACTCGACGTTGAAGCCAGGTACCATCTTCTCCTTTGACCAGATGAACCACCAGTTTGCGGCTCATTTTGTTAGCAGCCGACGTCCCCGAAGAGGCTCAGAGTCCCTCATCAACATCAAGCAAAGGGAGGGGAAATCTATTCGAGCTTACGTCAACCATTTCAACGTCGCCACATTGGAGGTCCGAAACTTGGACCAATCAATCGTGATGGCCGCCCTGAAGGGCGGTCTTCAGAAGAACGATCTTTTATTTTCTCTAGAAAAGAAGTATCCCAGGGACTTTGCTGATTTGCTGGCTCGGGCCGAAGGATATGCCCGAGCAGAAGAAGCCTTCAAGATGAAGGATGAGGAGACTGCGAAGGAGCGACAGGCGGGAGACTCAAGCAAGCCCGCAGTTGAAAAAGGGCCGAGTGAAGCTCGACCGCATTCTCGAACTCCTTTCGTACACAGGCGTGTTCGGACTCCTCCCTGAGCTCGTAAGCAGAGAAGCCCAGATCATAGAGTTCGATGGAGCTCTCCCCCTAGAAGATTCCACAGTTACGCCCCTCTCAACGCATCGAAAACTCAAGTGCTGATGGAGGTTAGGGAGCAGCTGCCAAGGTCGGAAAGGATGCACTTGCACCTCGGGAAGCACAACCCAAACAAATTCTACCTTTATCATCGTGACCATGGTCACGACACGGAGGAGTGTATTCAGCTTCGAGACGAGATCGAGGAGCTCATCAGATAAGGTCGGCTCGATAGATTCATTCGACACCGACCCGAAGGAAGGGAAGATCGGCCTAGAGCCCTGCCACAGTCAGAGCCGCCAAGGAGGGAGGAGCAACCTGAAGATCGGCCTCCGATTGAGATTATCAACTCCATCTCAGGAGGACCCCGACGGGGAGCAGACCTTCTGCGGCTATAGGATTCGAAAAATCTACGATTGTATTACCAACAACTTTGCCCTAAATAAAAATTTCTTTCATATTCGCGTATTTTTTCTTTTGGCATAAGCTTATAACGACAGGAAGTAACTCTCCCATACAAATGAAATTAAGTGTGTTAGGAACAGGAGGAGAACCTCATCCTAACATGAGCAAAGACGAAGGCCCGATTTCTTAACGATCAGATGAGGGGAGAGGCCCTTGCAACGGCCCTTATGTGCCCCCACAGCCTTATTAGGAACAGGAGGAGAACCTCGTCCTAACATGAGCAAAGATGAAGACTCAATTTTTTAAAGACCGGATGGGAGGAGTGGCCTTTGCAATGGCCCTTATGTGCCCCCACAGCCTTGTTAGGAACAGGAGGAGAACCTCATCCTAACATGAGCAAAGACGAAGGCCCGATTTCTTAAAGATCGGATGGGGGGAGAGGCCCTTGCAATGGCCCTTATGTGCCCCCACAACCTTGTTAGGAACAAGAGAATCTCGTCCTAACATAAGCAAAGACGAAGGCCCGGTGTCACGCCCCTGGCCCGAGATCGCGAGTAGGAGGTCGCGGCAACCGCCGCATACTTATGAAGAACTCTCTCCATAAGCATGCAAGGCATCTCATCACGATATCAATGCATCACAGCGGAATAAATTCAAATAATTATTATTCAACTTTAATTCAAGTAATTAAATCAAATATCTTACATCCAATAAAATTTTACTAAAAATAAAATAATAGATCTAAGTTCAATGAAGTTTGACAATGCTAAATCTCGCCTCTAAAAGCTCTGTCTCAATATTTCTTCTACGTTCGAAATTAATTACCTGAATCTGAAAAATAGAAAGAAAGGTAATGAGCTAGATAGCCCAGTAAGTAACAATTATCTCAACTAGATATTTCAGATATTATATAATTTTCAAGAACAATGCTGCAAATAAACATAAAAGTATATTTCATGCTGATTTTATACAAATCCAATCTTTTTAAATATTCATATATAATATAATCATAAATCTGATTCGATTCAAAATACTCGTAACTCAACAGCCTCGACTATGACCAACATTTAACCCCCATTGACGGGATCCACTGAATACCAGCGCACAACCCCCACCGGCAGGGTCCACTGAGTACCAACGTATAATCCCCATTGGCGGGGCCCACTGAAACATAGTTAGGCTGAGAGCATAAATCCGATCTGTATCAAAATACTTTTGTATCATAATATATCATAATTTTTCACTGAACATGTGCATAATTGACATACCATAATATTTCAAAAATACTTTTCTTTCAAAACATAATTTCATAAATCATGCATAATTTCAGAGAAAATTATTTATTTTTAAAATAAATATAAAATATCTCGATAAAATGATTCATTACTTACCTTTCACAGAGCACTGAATGAATAGATCGACTAACTTCTAGGAGATTCTTCAGTACCTATTATCCAAAATTATATTTTTATATTAATTTTAATTCAAAATTAAATCTAAATAAATCTTAAATCAAAATATCACTTAGAATCAGATTCTTCCCTAAACTTGATCAAAATCATCAAAATGAAGCCTTTCACTATGCTAATCTTAGAAGGATAACTTTGGAGAGAAAAATCTATCAAGAGAGAGAAACAATCTAGAGAGAGAAAATTCTAGAGAGAGAGTCCAATTCTAGAGAGAGAAAGTAAGGGTTCAGACTGAAAGAAGAGAGAGAAACTCTCTCTCATTTTTATTTTATTATTTATTTTTTTTTTCTTTTCTATTTTTTTTCTTTTTTTGCTTTTTGCTTTTTTTTCTTTTCTTTTTCCTTTTTCCTTTTCTTTTTCTTTTTTTTTTCTTCCTTCTTCTACTTCTTCCTGTGGCCTCCCCTGGGTGAAAAATATGAAACAGGGGACCGAATGGTCCCCTCATATGGTTGGTCGACCGGTGATCGGTCGGCACAGGAATGGCCGGTAGCCGGAGGAGAGCGCACCGCCATCCCAAGGGTCCCAAATCGGTGGCCGACGACGATCATCGGTGTTCGAAAATCAAAAAAAATTGAAACCTCTTCCACAATAAAATCTGATGACTCCGATCACCGACGAGCGTGCACACTGGCATGGGAAGGAAGGGAGAGAAAAGAGGAAGAGAACCACATGCTTACCTCGAGCTCCGGCGACCTCTCCGGCGAGGAATTGCGGCAGGCACAGTGACAGTTTCTGTGAGCAATTTTCGACGATCTACGCCATTTCGCTCCAGGATTCTTTGGTAGGAAGAAGGGAGAAGGGTCTCCCCTTTAAATAGAACCGGAGGAGAGGAGTTTGACTCCTCTCCGATGAGGTCTCCGACTCCGATTAGGAGCCGGTCGGGAGAAGAAGACTCTCAGTGGGAGTCTTCATTTTTTTTTTTTTTTGGGCTGGGTTTAAGTCCCAATGGGCTGAATGTTACACCCGATTTTTTAAAGATCGGATGGGGGGAGAGGCCCTTGCAACCGCCCTTATGTGCCCCCACAGCCTTGTTAGGAACAGGAGGAGAACCTCATCCTAACATGAGTAAAGACGAAGGCTCGATTTCTTAAAGATCGGATGTGGGGAGAGGCCCTTGCAACGGCCCTTATGTGCCCCCACAGCCTTATTAGGAACAAGAAGAGAACCTCATCCTAACATGAGCAAAGATGAAGGCCCGATTTCTTAAAGACTGGATGGGGGGAGAGGTCCTTGCAACGGCCCTTATGTGCCCCTATAGCCTTGTTAGGAACAGGAGGAGAACCTCATCCTAACATAAGCAAAGTCGAAGGCCCGGTTACTTAAAGACCGGATGGAGGGAGAGGCCCTTGCAGCGGCCTTTGCATGCCCTCACAACCCTGTTAGGAACAGAAGGAGAATCTTGTCCTAACATGAGCTAAAGCTGACTATCGAGAATAGGAGGAGAACCTCATCCTGACACAAACAAAAGCTCGATCGATCAAGATCGGACAAGGAGGAAAGCCTCCTCAATAGCCCCTCTACACTCCCACGACCCCATCAAGAGCAGAGGGAAGACCCTCACTCGAACGCAGAAGAAAAGGAGAGATGAAAAGAGAAAGCGACGAACTACGCCAGCAATAAGTGAAAAATGAACTACATCAAAGGCACAAGGGACCTTGTCTCAACGAGGAAGAAAATCTTTGTCGAAACACTCCTGTCCCTAAGGTGAATCAATACAGCGACGACCAAGAATCTTCAAACAACATCGACGTCCAACAGGATGAAAGACAAAAGAAGCTCGGATAACAATGACTCAAAGCAAGAATAGATGAGGTAATGAGAAAAATTCCATTTCATTTCATTAGTAAAGCGTGAGTTACGAAGCCTTTGAAGGTCGAGACTCAGGGGACCTCATCTCAATGAGGAAGAAAACCCTTGTCGAAAATCTTCGATCCCAAAGGGCGAATCAGCACAGTGATGATCAGGAATCTTCAAACAACATCGACGTCGAACAAGGCGAAAGATAAAAGAACTTTGGTAAATGACAACTCAATACCAAAATGGACAAGGTAATAGACAATTTCATTTTCATTTCATTGGTGAAGTACACATTACAAAACCCCAAAGGCCAAAAACAAAAAAAAAATGACCAGAGAAGAAAAAGAATACATAAAAAAAAAGAAGAAGAAAGGAGCTCTAAGGAAGCCCAGCTTCTTCCGACTTCGAGCTCTCGGTTTCAATCCTATTAGGGATTGCCTTAAGTTTTCAACTTCTTCCTCTAGTTCCATCTTTCTCAGTAGTATATGCCGGTACATCTGGTGGAACCTCCGGCTTTTGCCCTTTGACTCTCGAAGCCTCTTCCTCAGGACCTCGAACTCCACCTCGGCATCTTTGACTACCTACTACTCGTGGACCAGCTAAATTTTTAGCCGCTGCAGTTCGGCCTCCTCCCGCCCAAGGGCCACAGACAATTCTGCCATGGTCCCCCTCAAGGAGCGGAGCTCATCGGAGCCTTGTGCAGAGGCGAGCTGGACTCTCTCAGATAACTACCTCCGAAGGCAGGCAACTTCGTCGGTCGCCGTCTGGAGCTTCCTTCGGTAGTCCTCTACTTGCCCGCTCCAACCGACTCGGTAGGTATTGTAGTTCGCCTCAGCGTCCTGCAGCTACTTTTGAAGGTCGGAGAACTTCTTTTACCAGTCTCGATCATGATCGGCTTGGACTGTGAGCTAGGACGAGCTCCCTTCCAACTGACCGATCTTCTCCCGTGCAGCCACCAGCTCGACTTCAAGGGAGCTGATCTTGGAAGCCTAAGCCCAAGATCGTTTGCTGGCACGTTTCCAGAGTTCCTCGAGCTCTGTCACGAAGTCAGCCTTCTTCTAGATGAATTCCATGAGACCCTTTCTGTGGAGGTCCTAAAGGCGAACAGCCTCCGTAGTGACTTCCAAATGGCTCTTCCTCAGTCGGTGAAGTTTATCTTCTAGCTTCTTGAATTTCTTCGTCAACTAACAAACATTCCTTCTAAGGTCTCGGATCGTCGACTTCAGAGGAATCCCCTGTGGCAGGGGGAGAGCTTCGGTAGGATACTGTCGTTGGGAGACAAAAGCACTGTGGCTCAGATTAGTACAAGAAGACAAAAGATAAGGAAAAGAATACAAAAAAAAGGGGAGGGACCCTCTGTAAAGAAGGATCCAATTTCATTAATTAAATAATTTTCAAGTACAAGAGAATGAAAAAAAATCACCACAAAGGAAAAATATAAAGCTAGAGGTTCCAGACCTGTGGGGAAAAAGTAGAGGGGCTCAGCATCCCCGAAAGATCGTCAGCGGCAGCGGTCGACGAGGTCCCGACTGGGAGAGGATCGACAGTGGCTTCGAATGGCCCAGCTTCATCATCGGATGCCTCGTTCAGGAAGTCGAGATCCAATTTGGGAAACCTCCCAGCTACCTTCTCTTGGCAGAGTTCGAAACCCTTGATGAAGGTGTCCTGACCGAACTGGACCTTTAGATCCTCCATCTCAGAGGAGGCTTTGAACTCCACTGCTCGGGCCCTTGCCTCCGAGACCAGGGATGGGATCCACACTTTCAGCTTGGAAACCTACACCTTCAACTCAAAAACCTATGCCTTCAATGCAGAGACCTCGGCCTCAGCCTTCCCTCTCTCCTCCTCCATGACGATCCTCAGATCGGATGAGGTTTGTCCCTCCTTTTCCAACACCTCCTGAAGACTTAGGACCTCGGTGATCTTCTCCTCGAGGCGGGCGGCCCCAGCCAGGCGACCTTCCTCTGCCCAAGCTGCCTCCCTCTTAGCAATCTTTACCGCCTCGACATTGGCAACGAGCTGGTGCCCAATCTGCTAGAAGGTCGGAGAGTCAATATAAAGGCTGAAGAATAAATTAAAAAGCAAGGAGGAAAAATGTGAGTTGACCTACTTCAAGGAAAGATCCTAGAGAGTCCTAGATCCGCAGCTCGGGATCAGCAAGGATGATCCTCTCGATGACCTTGGGCAAAATGCACCCTTCGACCAGTCTCTTTATTAAGTCCCTGTTGTCGAAGAGATTTTCCCCAAGGTCTTCCTCGGAGCCGCCGGCCCCCTCGACGGCAACCTTGCGACTGCGGCTCCTTCGAGCCAGGGTCTTCTTTCTCCTCCTCCCTTCGGCCCTGGGTGCCCCCTCGAGATGAGCCTCTGGAGCGGGATCCTCGATCGGGGGGCTCCTTGAAAGGGCTTGGGGGACTTCGGGTTCGACGTCGGAAGGGACTTCGACGGTGATGGCCACCGGAGCAGGTGCGGTCGAGCTTGTCCCTTCTGTCCTGGCTTTCTTCACCGACCCGAAAGTCGAGGTATCTTTTCTCTTATGGGTCTTGAGACCCTGGGCTAACCTCCGAGCCACGCTTGCATCTATATTTGCGATAAAAGAAAATCAACACGGCTTAGAGATGGAATAAGAGAAAGGGGAAGCAAAAAAAAAAAAAAAATGATACCAACAGGGTTAAGAGGACTCAGGTCGACATTGAACAAAAGTTATTCCTTTAGAAGTTTGGAGAAGAGGGGGGCTCGATAGGCCTCGAGCTTTTTGGAGGCTTCGAGGTCATCCCTTTCCAAGCTAGAAGCCCGACGGACGAAATCCCTCAGAGAGCCCCAAGGGTAATCCTAGCTCCGAGGTCGGGCATCGGACATAGAAGAACCTCTCCTTCTAGTTGTGGATAGAAGAAGGGGTGCCTTTCAGCAATCCCTTTCTACCGAACTGAGGGGAGAAGTACCACCAGTCCTTTGCCGAGAGATGACGTTTGAAGGTGTAGAAATTTTTAAACAAAGAAAGAGTCAGTCGAACTTCAGCTAAACTACAAAGAGAAGGAAACCCTATCAAAAACCTAAAGGAGTTCGGCACGATTAAAACTAGAGAAATGTTTAGAAAATGAAAGAGAGCGATGATAAAGGATGGCAATGGAAGCCGAAGATCGGCACGGAAGGCCTCCTGGTACAGACAGAAGCGGTTGGAAGGAGGGGCGCTAGCCCGATCAATTGGCCCGAGAAGCTCCAGCTCATACTCCGGAGGAACTCCATATTGAATCCTTATCAGTGAGAGTTCATCCGGAGTCAAGGAGCTGGGGATGGTGTCCGGCGCAAAGGCCAGACAAGGTTCGGTCCTAGCTACGGCTTCGTCTACGGTACAAGGACTTTGGAGAACTGGGGCTGACGAACTCCTAGAACTACTAAAAGAGGAGATATCAGAAGATATTTTGGATCAAATGGAAGCCACAAAATCCCAAAAAAATTGAGAAAAATAGCAAACAAGCCCTCGAGGAAGCTAAACGAACAGAATACAAAGAAGAAAGGATAGGAAAATGACAAGAAGTTCTGGAACTAACCTAGATCGGCCCCAGGAGTGCAGGAAGATGGCAAGGATGATGGAAGTCGACCCGGAGGATGCCTAAGGCCGAGAAGGATGCTAGAGGAAGTTGGAGCTCTCGGGGAAGAGGAGGGGAACCGAGGGATTCTCTTAGGCAAAGTGAAACCCCTGAAGGAGGAGAATGTGTTTAAATAGACCCCGGGATCCAACGCAATAATGATTGCAGATCTCCTCTGGCCGGCCTGCACTCGCCGCATGTCCCACTCACCTTGACAGACTATTGGAAATGGATGGCAGCTGATAAAGTCATTATTATGCCGTACCTAGAGCCACGCTCCGGCGGGAATTTCAAAAAGAAGAAATCTTTTTCGAAAAGGCCCTAGTACCAGCATGTCAAACATCAAAATATCTGACAACCACCGAGTGTGAAAATTGAGGGGAGCAACTTTGACCGTGAGAATTTCTCTGTACTTCCTTCATTCGAAACTCGAACTCGAAAG
This sequence comes from Elaeis guineensis, assembly GCF_000442705.2. NCBI lineage: Eukaryota > Viridiplantae > Streptophyta > Magnoliopsida > Arecales > Arecaceae > Elaeis > Elaeis guineensis. Next base: position 57,023,952 of record NC_025993.2, read on the forward strand.
TAGGGAGACTGGTGTTGGGTATATAATACCCCCCGACCGAAGTTTGTAAAAGACCGACCCTTCCAGGGCTCTTCCGACTTCTGACCTTGTGTGTGGCATCTCTCTGAACCCCCTCAACCATCTGGACTTTTTCGATAATGAACTTCTGCATTCATCTACCGGGCCACCCCAAAAGCTCTCTGGGCCTCACTACCAGCCGACCTTCTACAGTAATCAACTATTCTCTGAATCCCTTCCAGACTTCTTCCGACCACGGACAACCCTACTTCGAACTTCTTTCGGACTTCGTCGGCATCCGAGCTTCTCCGACAATAAGATTTCTATAGTAACCAGACTCCATCCAAGTTTCTACGACGGTCGACTGCCTTCCAGATCTCAATCAAGCTCCTATGAGAGCTGAACTTCTGCTACAAGCGGTCTACTCCGAATTCCTATAGTGGGCTGTCTACCCCAGGTATCTACTGTAAGCAAATTCCATTCGAGCCTCTACTGTAAACAAATTTCTTTCAAACTTCTGTTACAGATAGACTTCAGCTGAGCTTCTTCGTAGCCAGATCTCAGACGAGCTTCTACCATAGGGTAGGATCCATCGGCCAGGTTGTTACTCCGAGCTCCCACGACAATCGATCTTCGATCAAGCTCCTACAATAAGCGGCCTCCTTTCGGCCTCCCACAAGAGCCAGACTCCATCCGAACTTCCATAGTGGATGGATTCCGGACGAGCTCCTGCAAGAACCAGACTCCATCCGAACTTCCATAGCGCATGGATTATGGATGAGCTTCTGCAAGAATCGGACTCCATCCGAACTTCCATCGCGGATGGATTCCAGACGAGCTTTTGCAATAGACGGGCTCCAGCAGCTGGATTTCTACAACGACCGATCGCCTCCGGATCCCTCAGACTCCTCCAGCAGATGAGCCTCTCCAATGCCATCCGAAGTCCACCACCGACCGACCTTCCACCAGATTCCTCATGAAACCAGACTCCTCCGGTGGATAATCTTCAGACGAGCTTTCGCATCAGGCAAATCCCAGACGGACTTCCCTGGCAAAATTGAACTCCTATCGGACTTCACCAATAGAAAGCCTTCATCCGAGTCTCTACAGCAGATGGTTCTCACCTATAGCCTCAGTGCCCAAGGCCTCCGACAATAGTAGACTCGTCAGTGACCTCAAAAATATTCGAGCTTCTCCTAGATCGATGAGACAAAGAGTCATTCCGCTCCATCAGACATCCCAGCCGAGCTTTAGCTGACAGATCTGAACTCTCTGGCAAGCCACGATGAGGGCCTCTATCCTGCTCCACTCTCTGCAATGGATTCCATGTGGCTCCACCACTCTCTGGCAAGCAACGATGAGGGCCGCTACCCTGCTCCACTCTCTACGATGGATTTCACGCGGCTCCACCACTGTCTGGCAAGCCACAACGAGGGCCGCTACCCTGCTCCACTCTCTGGCAAGTCACGACAATGGACACCACTCTCCATAACAAACTCCACGTGGCCCTGAACGGCCCCCGATGCCACTACTCTCTGTAACAAACTCCGCATGACTCTGAATGGCCCACTACCAGACAGTTACAGACGTCGCTATCAATCAGTTACGCTCTCCATTTATAAATAAGGACCCTCAGATACGTTCTTCTCTAAGCTCAAAACTCTATCTCCAAACTCTGCTAAAATTTCCACTCGAGCACTCTATTTCTGTTGAAGCAGAGTATTAACTTGAGCGTCGGAGGATCTTGCCGGAGCACCCCCAACTCTGGTTTAGACTTTCCTTGCAGGTCCCAATGGCGGCCGCGGTCATCTCGACTCCAGCAACTCCGGCTTCGATGGAATTCTGTACCAACAGAAATTATCACTCATCATATGATGACTTGGAAGGGTCTCTCTAATGGTGGTTAGGTGAGCCAACCAAAGTTGGGCTTAATCATTCGTTAGTTAGATGCACCAAGTATGGTCATGTTAATGGTTGGACCTAACCGGATCCTTACAGTGGAGGCTAAAGCCTACTAATTAGATTTCTGGGGCAAAATTAAAATTACTAAAAATTATTTAGAAAAATAATTGGTTATGAACCTACCCTTAAATGTACATGGGTTGGCTAACCAAAGTTGGGCTTGGTTAGAGTTTTGAGCTTAGGAATTAAACAAAGAAAGTACCCACTAAGGAATTAGGGTAATTCCTCGAATTGGAGGTAGAGGCTACCAATTCGAATAAAATAGTGAAAAAAATCTTTTGATTAAAGTTTAAATCTTTAGGTTTAATGAATCAATTACTAATTAGGTTATGGTTTTCTTTTGTGCAGATATGGCAACTTCCTTATCGCTCCAATCATTGTTGGACAATGATAAGTTGGTGGGACCCAACTTCGGTAGCTGGTACTGAAAGTTGAAGATAGTCCTGGAGCATGAACGGATCCTATATGTGATAATGGATCCTGCACCTGAGGAGCCAGCTGCCAATGCACGTGGAACAGTCAGAGACACTTACTAGAAGTGGCTCAATGGCCGGACCACGGTGCGCTGTATCATGCTAGCTGCCATGAGCGACAAGTTTAGTCACAGATTCGAGATGGCTCAGCCAAAGGACATGCTTCAAGTGTTGGAGGATGCCTTTGGCACACCCGATGATGTGGAGAGGCACAAGACTAGTTGTGCCATCTTCAATGTCAAAATACGGGATGGTGCCTCTATCATTGATCATGTATTGTACATGATCGAGCTGATGGAATGATTGAGCAAGCTCGGCTTTCCCTTGCATGAGCAGCTTGGGAAAGATGCAATACTAAACTCGCTGCCCAAGTCTTATCTCCCATTCCTCACTCATTATAAAATGACAAAGCCTGAAGTAAACTACCATGGGTTACTGGGGTTGCTTCAGAACTTTGAGAAGGATCACCAATTCTACAAGGAGTCGGTGAACATAGTGGGAGGTTCGTCTTCTGGTTCTCGACCCTTTGAGAAAGGAAAGAAGAACAAGAAGAAGAAAGTGAAGAAGGTGCAAGTTCAGGCTGGGACATCTGTGCAGGGTCAAACCGAAAAGATCAAGCCTGATAAGAGTCTATTCAACTGGCAAGCACCCTAGATTAGATAGTGTGTCAGATATCTACTTATGGCACTGTAGGCTAGGTCATATAAACAAGAATAGAATAAACAGTTTGACTCAAGAGAAAATCCTCGAAGTCAGTGATTGTGAATCACTTCCAACCTGTGAGTCCTGTCTTCTTGGTAAAATGATCGAGTCACCTTTTACTGGAAAAGGTGAGAAAGCTACTGAGCTCTTGAGCCTAGTACATACTGATGTATGCGGGCCCATGAGCACAAGTGCTAGAGGTGGATATTTCTACTTCATAACTTTCATGAATGACCTATCTAGATATGGATATGTCTATCTTATGAAACATAAGTCGGATTCATTTGAAATGTTCAAACGATTCTGAAGTGAAGTAGAAAAACAAACTGGGAAGAGTATTAAAACTCTTCGATCTGATCGAGGAGGAGAATACCTTTCTAGTTAGTTTCTCACATATCTAGGAGAGAATGAGATTCTCTCCCAATGGACTTCTCCAGGAACACCACAGCATAATGGTGTGTCTGAAAGAAGAAATCGGACTCTGTTAGACATGATCCGATCCATGATGGGTTTTTCCAGCTTGCCGATATCCTTCTAGGGATATGCACTCGAATCGACCTGTTATCTATTAAATAGGGTTTCAAGTAAGTCTATAATTAAGACTCCATATGAGATATGGATAGGGCGTAAGCCAGTACTTTCACACCTTAGGGTCTGAGGGTGCCCGATCTATGTCAAACGATTAGTCACAGACAAACTTCGACCTAGGTCTGACAAATGTACATTCATAGGATACCCCAAAGAGACGAAATGATATTTTTTTTACCATGCTGATGAACAAAAGGTGTTCGTCAGTCTTAAGGCAATCTTTTTAGAAAAAGAGTTTCTTAGTGAAGGAACCATTGCCTTTAAGGTTGAACTTGATGAAGTTCAATAGGAAGAAGGACCGACACCAATAGCTGAACTTGAGTCAGATTTGATTGGATCAGATTCAGAGCCCAATATACCTGCACTATTAAGGCGATCCGATAGAGTACTGCGTCAGCCGGACAGATACTATGATTTCTTGGTATGGGATGGTGATCCCATCGAACTCGATGAGAATGATGAGGATCCGATCACCTATATGGATGCAATGCAGAGACCTGATTCTGAGAAATGGCTTGAAGCCATGAAATCCAAAATGGAGTCCATGAAGGTCAATGATGTATGGACATTGGCTGACCCACCTGAAGGGGTTAAACCCATTGGGTGTAAATGGTTCTTCAAAAAGAAGAGTGGTGCAGACGGAAAGGTGGAGACCTATAAAGCTCATCTGGTTGCCAAGGGATATCGTCAATGTTATGGTATTGACTATGACGAGATATTTTCTCCTGTGGCAATGCTCAAATCTATTTGGATAATACTTGCAATAGCTGCCCATCTGGATTATGAGATCTGGCAGATGGATGTAAAGACAGCTTTTCTGAATGGAGAGCTGACCGAAGAGGTGTATATGATACAACCTGAGGGGTTTACATCCACAGATGAGTCCAAAGTATGCAAGCATCAGAGATCCATTTATGGATTGAAGCTAACTTCTCAAAGTTGGAATATGCATTTTGATAAGGTGATCAAAATGTATGGCTTCATTAAGAATGGAGAAGTACCCTGCATCTATAAATGGGCAAATGGTCCAGTTGTGGTATTCCTTGTCTTGTACGTGGATGATATTCTTTTTATCGGGAATGACATCTCCACACTAAGAAAATAGAAGTTTGGTTGTCATCACAGTTCTCCATGAAGGACTTGGGTGAAGCATCCTACATCCTAGGGATGAAGATCTATAGGGATAGATCTAAAAAGATGCTTGGGTTATCCCAGTCCACGTACATAGATACTGTGCTGAAGAGGTTCAGCATAGAGAATTCCAAGAAGGGCTATCTACCGATAAGCCATGGAATTTCTCTCTCTAAGAAGGATTGTCCGACAAGTCCTGAAGAGAGAGAGCATATGAGTAGAGTCCCATATGCTTCGATCGTGGGATCTATCATGTACGCCATGACATGTACAAGATCAGATGTGGCATACTCACTAGGAGTAGTGAGTAGATACCAATCTGATCCTGGAGAAAACCACTGAAAAATAGTTAAAGCCATCATTAAGTATTTGAGAAATACTAAGGACCAATGGTTGGTTTATGGCGAGTCAGATCTAAAACTTGTGGGATTCACAGACTCCAGCTTTCAATCTGACCATGATGACAGCAGAAGCATGTCGGGTTATATCTTTACTCTGAATGGTGGAGCTATCTACTAGAAGAGTTCCAAGCAGTATACTGTGGCAGACTCTATTTGTGAAGTGGAGTACATCGCAGCATCGGATGCCGCAAAGGAAGCTGTGTGGCTGAGAAAATTCATCAACGAGCTCGGAGTAGCACCCTCCCTCGATGGTCCGATCTTGCTTTACTGCGACAGCACTGGTGCCATAGCTCAGGTGAAGAAACCCAAAGCACACCAGCAGATGAAGCACATCTTGCACCGCTTCCACCTGGTCCGGGACATTATGGATCAAGATGACATTGACCTTCAGAAGATCGACAGAAAGGAGAACCTGGCCAACCCCTTCACTAAAGCCCTGGCAATAAAAGAGTTCGACAACCACAAGTCGAAGATGGGTATTAGATACTGTGCCGAGTGGCTTTAGGACAAGTGGGAGTTGTTGAAAAATATGTCCCAAAAGTCAATCGTCAAGCTATTGACGGTTGAGCAACCAAGTATTGTAATTGATTTGTTAATAAATAAAATATATATTTGGTATTTTCATCATAAGCTTTCATCTTCTAATGAACTTCATTGTTATGATGAAGTCCTTAGGACTATTCAGATTCGATAAAGAGAGGATTTATCAATTAGTCCTTAAAACTGTTCACGATCAAATGATAATAAGGATGACAACTTCTATTGAGCATAGGTCGCTGTAGGCCAAATGGGTTGGTTGTCCTCTTAACCAAGGAGTATGGAGATATTGGTATGGCATACAGGTGAGATATAAGGGTACATCATCATTGAATATGACCAACTCCAGAGCATTCTGCTATCGAAAATGTCTCTGATGGGATATAGGTATAAGTGTCCCCTAGACCTGAGATCGCCTCAGTGACTTGCAAGCAACTCACTGTGCTTTGGTACTGGACTAACTAAATTTTTAATTCAGGGATGGAAGGCTTCTGGGCACAGTCAAGTACTTGCAAAGTCAGAGTGTGATCGAGATGGGATTGAACACTCCAAGAGTTGGAGAAGAATGAGTCTCTGTATTTCAATTTAGCAAAACCTTGGCCAGGGTAATCTATCAGATGGATTTGATATTTTGAAATACAATGTGGACAACCTGATCAGAGTTGATAGTGGAACTCTGAGATGTCCTATGATCATTTTGGTCAAGGGGATGAATTATATGGAAACTATATCCACATGGATTCTAAGGATGTTATTCTACACATTCGACCTATCCAATCGTCGGGTACCATTGCTAGATGGTCACTTTGATTGGTATAGAAATTTATTTCTATGCTACCGACTTAGGTTCAGACCTATGAGGTCACACATATTAGAGTTCATGATCTGATCAGATGGTTGATCAATGATTAAGAATCGTTCTAGGGTTAAATGATCAATACGATTGACATTTAACCCAGTGCAAGTGTTGCAGGAGGATCGATTAGCAATTTGATTGCTAATTGGCTTAATTTGATTAAGCCAATGGGTTAAGATTAAGTCTAATTAAATATAATTTAATTAGATTTGGTTTGGGCTTGATTGGATCAAGTCCAATTGGTTTATTGGATAAGCCAATTGCAAGAAAAAACTAGTCCTAGTTCAATTAGGACTTGGGTCAACCTAATTTTTAATTTGATTAAAAAATTAAATCAGATTTAAATCTAATTTAATCTGATTAAATTAGATTTTTAATTAGGTTAAGACCTATTTTAATTGGGTTGATCTAATTTTGATTTGATTTGGTTTGAGAAACCAAATTAAAACAAGTCATGAGTTAGAATCCTAGTAAGACTAGGATTCCACCTTGCGCCACATAAGCCTCCCCCACGCCCTCTCTCATATTCCATGCCAATCCCCTCTTATTTTGTGTGACAAAAGCCCTCTCCCAGGTCTCTCCCATGTCCACAAAAGGTTTTCTCTCTTCTTTCTTACATGGAAGGTGGTTTGGATCAAATCAAAGAGGAATAAGTTTGGATTTCGAATTCTATGAGATAGAGTTTTAAAAATACAAAACTCTTTCAATTTTGCACCAAATTTATCCAATTTTTTTTTGGAATTTTCATGGATTTTAGGGTACATATTTTACACCATTTTTTGATGGTCTATGCATGAAAATAAGGAGGAGGTGCTCAAGAGTTGGGCACCCCTTATCTTGCCATGTTTGGATAAGCCTTGACTAGGTATTTGACCAAGATAAGGACTCTATCATATCTCTATCTATAAAATGAGTTTCTTTATAAAATTTTTGAAAAAGATAGAGACTTGAGATACCTTTGAGCCATCCAAAAATTAGAGAGAAAGACCTTTGGGTCGTGGAGATATAATAGACACAAGATAGGGTGTTTAGAGAGAGAAACAAGAAGAAGAAGAGGGTCTTCTTCTAGGGTTGTTTATTTTCATCTCTTTCCTTCCTCCATCTTGAGTTTTTTGAGAGTGTCTTAGATCTGAAACTCTTCCTCCTACTTTTCATCTTTGGAAGAGCCCAAATCAAGAAGAAGGAGGCACCTGATCAACCATCAAAGAAGGATCAGCGCAGTACTAGCATACTGTGCTGATTTCCTGAAGCAGGACTTCTGGTCGAGATTCGTGGGCTCGTGTGGATGACTCCTAGAGGCTGGATGTATGTGTGGCTTGCAACATCATTCTCAAATCCGGATCAGCGAGGTTAGAACATCTAACTTGCAAGGTAATAGATCTGATCTATTGTTTAATACATACATTAGATGTAGTATAGAAACATATTGATATGATCAACATGTAGTTCATGCTCTATATATTTTAATTTCTGATTTAATGCTATATAATAATCATGTAATAGGATCTTAGATCAAGATATTTTCTAATTTTAGAAAATAAATTTTGATTTATTTTAGTCTTCCACTGCATGATCTTGAAAAAGTTTCAAGATCTAACCTTGAAACCCTAGATCAGGTTCCTACATGTGGACCCATGTGCTCAAGTGCAAGAGGTGAATATTTCTACTTCATAACCTTCATAGATGACCTATCGAGGTATGGATATGTCTACCTAATGAAGCATAAGTCGGAGTCGTTTGAAATGTTCAAACTATTCCAAAATGAGGTAGAAAAATAAACTGGGAAGTGTATTAAAACTCTTCAATCTGATCGAGGAGGTAAATACCTTTCCAATGAGTTTCTGACATATTTTGAAGAGAATGAGATTCTCTCTCAGTGGACTCCTTCTGGAATACCACAGCATAATGGTGTGTCTGAAAGAAGGAATCGAACCTTGTTGGACATGGTTCGATCCATGATGGGGTTTGCTAGTCTGTCGATCTCCCTTTGGGGATATGCGCTCGAATCGGCTTGTTATCTTCTAAATAGGGTTCCGAGTAAGTCTGTAACCAAAACGCCATATGAGATATGGATAGGATGTAAGCCAGTACTCTCACACCTTAGGGTTTGGGGGTGTCCGGCTTATGTTAAATGTTTAATTACGGACAAGCTTGGACCTAGGTCTGACAAGTGTTATTTCATAGGGTACCCAAAAGAGACCAAAGGGTATTATTTCTACCTAACTGATGAGCAAAAGGTGTTTGTCAGCCTTAAGGCAATCTTTTTGGAAAAGAAGTTCCTTGGTGAAGGGACTGTTGCCTCTAAGGTCGAACTTGAGGAAGTTCGGCAGGTGAAAAAATCAACACAAGTTACTGAACCTGAACTGGATTTGGTTAGATCAGATCTGGAGCCCATTGTTCCTGCACCCTTAAGGCAGTCTGGTAGAGTACCACGTCAACCAGACAGATACTATGGTTTCTTGGTCCGGGATGATGATCCTGTTGAACTTGATGAAAACGATGAGGATCCGATCACCTACATGGATGCAATACAGAGACCTGACTTTGAGAAATGGCTAGAGGCTATGAAATCTGAAATGGAGTCCATGAAGGTCAACAATGTGTGGACATTGGTTGACCCATCCGAAAAAGTAAAACCCATAGGGTGTAAGTGGGTCTTCAAGAGGAAGAGGGATGCAGATGGAAAGGTGGAGATCTATAAAGCCTGTTTGGTTGCCAAGGGATATCGTCAACATTATGGTATAGACTATGACGAGATATTTTTTCCTGTGGCAATGCTCAAATCCATTCGGATTGTGCTTGCGATAGCTGCCCATCTGGACTATGAAATCTGACAGATGGATGTGAAGACAGCTTTCCTAAACGGAGAGCTGGACGAAGAGGTGTATATGATACAACCTGAAGAGTTCACATCCACAGATGAGTCTAAGGTGTGCAGACTACAGAGGTCTATTTATGGACTCAAGCAAGCATCCCAGAGTTGGAACATACGTTTTGATAGGATGATCAAGACGTATGGCTTCGTTAAGAATGGAGAAGAGCCCTGCATTTATAAGTGGGCTAATGGTCCAGTAGTGATATTTCTTGTATTGTATGTGGATGATATTCTCTTAATCGGGAATGATGTCCCTACATTACAAGGAATAAAGATTTGGCTGTCGTCACAGTTCTTCATGAAGGATCTGAGAGAAGCTTCCTACATCCTAGGGATGAGGATCTATAGGGATAGATCTAAAAGGTTGCTTGGCTTATCCCAGTCCACGTACATTGATACTATACTGAAGAGGTTCAGCATGGAGAATTCCAAGAAAGGCTATCAACTGATAGGCCATGGAATTTCTCTCTCGAAGAGGGATTGTCCGACAACACCTCAAGAGAGAGAGCGTATGGGTAGAATTCTATATGCTTCGGTAGTGAGATCTATCATGTACAGCATGACATGTACACGACCAGATGTGGCATACTCACTAGGGGTAGTGAGTAGATACCAATCTGATCCAGGAGAAAATCACTAAAAAGTTGTTAAAACTATTCTGAAGTATTTAAGAAACACTAAGGACCAGTGGCTTGTTTGTGGTGAATTGGACTTAAGACTTATGGGGTTTACAGACTCTAGTCTGATCATGATGATAGCAAAAGTATGTTGGAATTTATTTTTACCCTTAATGATGGGGCTGTCTACTGGAAGAGTTCCAAGCAGCACACTGTGGCTGATTCAGTTTGCTAGGCAGAGTATGTCGCTGCATCAGATGCTGCCAAATAAGCGGTGTGGCTGAAAAAATTTCTCACCAAGCTCGGAGTAGCACCCTCATTTATTGGTCCAGTTCTGCTTTACTGTGACAGCTCTGGAGCCATTGCTCAGGCAAAAAAATCGAAGGCACACAAGTGGATGAAACATATTCTGCACTGCTACCATCTTATCCAAGAAATCATAGATAGAGGTGACGTCGACCTTCAGAAGATCGACGGGAAGGAGAACCTGTTGGGAATAGTGTCCCAAAGTCAATCATCAGCCTGTTGACGGTTGTGCTCCTTTTGTATATGTACATGAATTATGAATTAATAAAAATTATTTTGATATTTTTTTTTCATCACAAAATATTTCATCTTCTAATGAACTCCTATGTTGTGGTAAAGTCCTTAGGACTATTTAGACTCGACAAAGGAGGATTTGTCATTTAGTCCTTAAATCTGTTTGCGACCAAATGATACGTTGCTACCAAGGACGACAATATTTATCAAGCATAGGTTGTTGTATGCCATATAGGATGGTTGTCCTCTTAAGCAAAGAGTGTGTAGACACTGGTATGGCATACAAGTGAGATGTAAGGGTACATCTGCAGTGAACGTGACCGACTTTGGAGCTATTTCTACTGTCAAGATTTGCTCCAATGGAATATGGGTATAAATATCCTTCCGACCTGAGACCCCCACGGTGACTTGTAAGCAACTCACTGCACTTAGGCACTGGACTACCTGAATTTCTAATTCAGTGACAGAAGGCTGCTGGGTGTAGTCAAGTACTTGACTTGTCGGTGCATGTGTCAAGATGGGATTGACCACTCTAATTTAGGAGTTGTGTACAGTCATGTTTCAATTTAGCAAAACCTTGACCAAGGTAGTCCTAGTGAGGAGTCACAGGACTGTTTGAGTTGAGCATGATTTGGATGATCTGATCAGGGTTGACAGTTTAACCCAGTGTCATCCTAAACATAGGGGTCAAAAGGATGAATTATACAGTAACCATATTCACGTAGGTTCTGAGTGTTGCGATTGTGACTATTCGACCTATCCGGACATCGGATACCATTGCTACATGGTCACTTCGATTAGTACAGGAATTGGTTCCTGTGCTACCGGTTTAGGTTCAAACCTGCGGGGTCACACACATTAGAGGTTCCTATCTGATCTAATAGCTGGTGAAGAGTCCTTCATGTCTGAGATTTTGTGATCAAGAATCAGGATTCTCTGATCACGAATTTCACACATTTTCGATACCGGGGTTAAGAGTCCTACTGGTTTAGGACTCTTCGATCAGGGTTACATATCGATGAATTCTGATGCCCGATTACCCATCGGATTTGGACTCAATATTTATGAGAGGTTTAATTAATGATTTGATTGCTAATTAACTCAATTTGATTGAGTAATTATTTTTCGAATCAAGTCCAATTGAATTGGATTCAGTTGGGTTTGACCCGATTAGGTTAAGAGTTGACCTAATCGTCGAGATGGTTTGGTCCCTGATATGATCAGGGGTTGGGCTTAATCAATTTCTGATTTGATTAGGATTTTATTGAGCCTAATTAAGCCTAATTAAGTTGGGTTTAAATTAGTCTAATTGGGCCTAACTTATTTGGTTCAATTAGGTTGGTTTAAATAATGAAACCACCTTGATCCGTTCTCCCTGTGCCACCTCACTTCCACTGCGCCCATTTGAATTCATGAGAAGGAAGTTCTCATGAATTTTTTCTCATGCAAATCCCTCCTCACACCCTACTTTAATGCACCAAATGAGTGGATAAGGATGATTGGTTGGCCATTCAAATTCAAAAAAAAGTTTGAATTTGAATGAGCAACCAATCTTAGCGCCTTGACCTTATCCTCTTTTAGCGCCCCATTTATTACACGAAAAAATGTTTCTCATGAAATCACTCACGCACAAATTAAGCCATGCCCTCCTCTTCTCACGCTCTTAGTGGATAGGGATAAATTAGTTTTCATTTGAATTCAAAATTTGATTTGAATTCAAATGTACAATTACTCATCTTTATCCTCTCACATGGATAAGACGTTTGTCATTATTTTAAAAAGGAGGAGAAGAGTGGGACGTGTGTAAGAAAAAAAATTTTGGAGAGAAAATCTGGGCATGAGGAATCCTTGTGTGCAAGGTGAAGGTCTATATCCTTCCGAGAGAAAAAGAAAGAAAAGAAAGAAAAAGTGTGCGCAGGGTTTTAGTGAGTTCTTCAGGGTTTCAACCTGGAGTTCGGGAAATGAGAAGGTGAGCTACGAGTGTCGTGAGCCTACCAAATTTTAGAAAAATCTTCATCATCCTCTCAAGCACGTCTGCTGATGATCCAGAGCATCCGAAGAATCGACAGACATCGATCGAAGGAGTTCGATCAGCATCAGCCGTCGAAAGAGCTCTACAACGAGCTAGCACTCGTGAGGAGTCGATCAGACTGGAAACTTCATGTGGACGATCCGCAGAGGCCAGACACACTGTGTGGCTGCATCGCGATGATCAGACTCTTCCAACGGTGATCAGATTACGGCAACTACTATCCACACAATGGTATTGTGTTCTGAACACATTACAGTAAAATATTTATTGTTCAAATTTGAATTTCAAATTTAAATGCATGCATTCTATATATCATATTTATATCCTAGTGTAGGATAAATTCATGTTAATTAATTAGATTAATTAATATTTTTTCACTGTAAAATCATAATTTTGAAAAAAATTTAAAATTATCACTTTTATCCCTGCACTGAATTTCTCCACAGAACCTGGCTGACCCATTCACTAAAGCCATTGCAGTGAAGGAGTTCGACGACTTCAAGTCGAAGATTGATATTAGATACTGCACCGATTGGCTTTAGGCCAAGTGGGAGATTGTTGGGAATAGTGTCCCAAAGTCAATCGTCAGTCTGTTGACGGTTGTGCTCTTTCTTGTATTAGTATATGATTTTTAAATTAATAAAAATTATTTTGATATTTTTTATCACAAATTATTTCATCTTCTAATAAACTCCTGTGTTGTGGTGAAGTCCTTAGGACTATTTAGACTCGACAAAAGAGGATTTGTCATTTAGTCCTTAAACCTATTCGCGACTAAATGATACGCTGTTACCAAGGACAACAATGTTTATCAAGTATAGGTCGTTGTCTGCCATATGAGTTGGTTGTCCTCTTAACTAAGGAGTGTGGAGACACTGGTATGGCATACAGATAAGATGTAAGGGTACATCTACACTGAACGTGACCGAATCCGGAGCTTTTTTCTGCTATCAAGATTTGCTCCGATGGGATATGGGTATAACTGTCCCTCCGACCTAAGACTGGCATAGTGACTTGCAAGCAACTCACTACACTTAGGCACTGAATTATCTGAATTTCTAATTCAGTGATGGAAGACTGCTGGGTGTAGTCAAGTACTTGACTTGTCGGTGCATGTGTCAAGATGGGATTGACCACTCCAGTTTAGGAGCTGTGTATAGTCGTATTTTAATTTAGCAAAATCTTGGCCAGGGTAGTCCTAGTGAGGAGTCACAGGACTATTTGAGTTGAGCACGATTCGAATGATCTGATCAGGGTTGACAGTTTAACCCTGAGTCATCCTATACATAGGGGTCAAAAGGGATGAATTATACAGTAACCATATTCGCATAGGTTCTGAATATTGCGATTGCGACTATTCGACTTATCTGGATGTTGGATACCATTGCTAGATGGTCACTTCGATTAGCACAAGAATTGGTTCCTGTGCTACCGGCCTAGGTTCGAACCTACGGGGTCACACACATTAGAGGTTCCTATCTGATCTGATGGCTGGTGAAGAGTCCCACTGGACTGGGACTCTTCGACCAAGAGTCCTAATACGTGGAGACTCTGAGTCCTACATGTCTGGGACTCTATGATCGAGAATCAAGATTCTCTGATCATGAGTTTCACACATTTTGGATACCGGGGTCAAGAGTCACACTAGTTTGGGACTCTTCGATCAGGGTTTCATATCGATGGACTTTGATGCCCGATTGCCCATCAAATTTGGACTCAGTATTTATGAGAGATTTAATTAGTGATTTGATTGCTAATTAACTCAATTTGATTGATTAATTATTTTTGGATCAAGTCCAATTGAATTGGATTCAGTTGGGTTTGACCCGATTAGGTTAAGAGTTGACCTAATCGCCAAGGTAGTTTGGTCCCTGATCTGATCAGGGGTTGGGCTTAGTCAATTCCTGATTTGATTAGGATTTTATTGAGCCTAATTAAGTCTAATTATGTTGGGTTTAATTTAGTCTAATTGTGCCTAATCTATTTTAATAAGGTTGGTTCAATTAGGTTGATTTAATGTCTGAAACCACCTTGACTTATCTCCCTGCGCCACCTCACCTCACCTGCGCCTATTTGAATTCATGAGAAACAAGTTCTCATGAATTTTCTCCCACATAGAAGCCTTCCCACACCCTCCCTTGTGCACCACTTGTGTGGATAATGATAAGGTTGGTTGGCCATTCAAATTCAAATAATGTTTGAATTTGAATGGGCAACTAATCCATGCGCCACCTTATCCTTTTATGCACCCCATTCTCTACACGAGAAAAAGTTTCTCATATAAATTCTTCACGCACAAAGAACCCACGCCCCTTCTCTTCTCACACCTTGAGTGGATAAGGATAGGTTGGTTGGCATTTGAATTCAAATTTGATTTGAATTCAAGTGAGCAACCACCTAGCTTTATCCTCTCACACGGTGAAAATGCTGAAAAGATACGGTCTTGCACCATTTTAAAATGAGAGAGAAGGTGGGGCATGCAATATCTGATCTGAGATCAAAAGGGTGGCATGAGAAAGGCCTTCTGTGTGAGAAAAGAAAAGAAAAAAAAAGAAAAAAAAAGAAAAGAAGAGAGAAAGGGCGCAGGGTCTTTTGTGAGTGCCCTAGGGTTTCTGCCTAGGGTTCAGGAAGTGAGAAGGTGAGCTACGAGTGTCGTGAGCCCACCAAACTTCAGGAAAAGCTTCATCAATCACTCATGTTCCTTTGCTGACAATCCAGAGCATCCGAGGAGTCGGCAGACACCGATCGAAGGAGTTCGATCAGCATCGGCCATCGAAAGGGTTCTACAACGAACTAGCATTCGTGAGGAGCCGATCAGATCAGGAGCTTCATGTGGATGATCCACAGAGGTCAAATATACTGTGTGATTATATTGCAATGATCAGACCTTTTCGATGGTGATCAGACTACAGCAATCAACTTCCTACACGAAGGTAATGTGTTCTGAACACATAACGGTAAAACGTTTACTGTAGAATTCAAAATTTTAGATTTAAATACATGCTATATATATCATATTTAGATCCTTGTGTAAGATTAATATATATTAATTAATTAGATTAATTAATAATTTTTATTATAAAATTATAATTTTGAAAAGGTTTTAAAATTATCGTTTTACCCCTACACTGAAATTCACTTCAGTGTGGCTTGGCATGGAGGAAGGTGATTTCATATGAAACTCTTCCATTAAAAATCAAATAAGCCACCTGTTAATTAGATGATTCTAACCCAATCATATTAGATTAAAACAACAAGTCATGGGTTAGCACAAACACCTTTACACTAAATCCAATTAGAAACTTGGGTTAATTCATGTGCTAGCAATTCAATTAACCCATTGGATTTATAATAAATCTAAATAGATTAGATCAAGATCAAATCTCTATTATGTATGACCCATTGGATTCCAAATCTAGCCAATAGTGGATCCAGACTCTTGATGTAATCCTAATCCGATTAGATTAGGTCAGTTCAAGAATCCCAATCAACTATGACTCTTCCTAATTGATTCTCGAATTAAACTCTTTTAATTTTGATGAGTCTACAAGTCAAGATTGATGTCTAGCAATGTGTCATGACTAATAAAAAGATTTAAAATTTGATAAAAATATCAAAATTATCCTTCCGTGGTGAGTTATCATGCAATTCAATCCTTCGATTACACAACATCCCGAAAAGGCCATGAGTATAAAAATATGTCTAACCCAAATACTTATCCCTATGTATCTCAATCCGATGATGATGACTCGATTGATGAATCAATAAAATTTTTTTCTACTGTTCATCCCTACTCTGGTCAGAAACTCTCAGAGTCATCATCCTATGAGATCACATAGGATGTTTTCTCTTCCTACAAGGAGTGACCGATTCCTTATTGGCCACTCACAACCTCCATGCATACTTCACTATACCCAGAATATCCCACATATATCTCAAAGTGGTGTGCTGGAGAATAAACCAAAGGATCCATGTACACAAGGTATTATGGTGATCTCAGGTCAAAGGATCACATGCACCACTCCCACTGGAGAACCATCTGTCGACATACTGTAAGGCTCCATCAGATGTTCTTCTTGTGGATCAGTTCAGTGAACTCATTCTCTAATGAGCACCTACATCCTTGTATTAGTGTCACCACACAAGTGATTATGAGATCAACCATCCTCTCCATCAAGCATACATAGGATGCACCAGTCTTACCGGTATCATCGATCCCCGACTCGATGATCTAATGATTGAAAATATTTTAGATTGAGGCTATCAAGATTTTAGGTCTCACTGGCATGATCTCATCATGGCCCTAAAATCATTGCCCTAATCTATGCGATTTATCATAATCATAAAAATATGATACAATAAATGATAAAATATAATACCTGATAAATAAAAATAACTAATGTCATGCAAATGAGTAGGAAGATAATACAGAAAAGCCCTTTGCATCCCCATGCGATTGGCTTATAGGACACTATTCTTTCAATTAGATTCGAACCTATGGGGTTACACAAATTAAAAGTTTCTCTCCGATCACATGGCTAATCTAAAGAGTCTCAATGGATTGAGACTCTGGTAAAGAGTTCTACTAGATGGGGACTCTACTGAAGAGTCCCACTGGACGGGGACTCTAGTGAAGAGTCTATTGGACTTGGACTCTATCATTAATGAAATATTTATTGATGAGTAGATCACTAATTAGCTTAATTTGATTGAGTATTAAAGTCTGGATCAAGTCTGATTGAATTGGATTCAATCAGGTCAGATCGATTAGATTATGAGATGACCTAATCAGTAAGGGAGAAATGATCCTGATTTGATCGAATCTATGGCTCAATTAATTTATTTATTTGATCAGATTTAATTGAGATTATAGGAGCCTAATTAGATTAGATTCATCATATTTTATTTGGATGTAATTAGATTGGGTTTGAAAGAAATCCAGTTGGTTAAACCCTAGAGTCCCAGATGAATGAGACTCTCTCCCTTGCGCCATCCAAAAAGTCTCATGCCTTTTCTCACTGCATAAAATTAGTTTGTGTATAAGAAAACTAGAAGCTAACCCTTATTTTGTTGCCCATTATGGATAGGTTTTGGTTGGTTTTGAATTAAATTCTAAATGGTTTGGATTTCAACCTAAAATCCTATCCCTCTCCTTCCACACGACAGCTTCTTTTGAACATGCCCATTGTGTATGAGAAAAGAAAGTGTTCTTGATTATTTTTCATGTCCAAATTTTTTTGGTAAGTTCCTCTTTAAGTCAGATAAGGGTAAAAAGAAGTTGAAGTCAAATTAAGATTCAAAATGGTTTGAATTGCAACAAACTTCAGCTCTTATCCTATCTTACCTGGTTTGTGCGACAACCGTAAAAAATCTATATTTTTGTGCACCAACAAGAGAAAGCTTTTCACTGTGAGATATTAAAGGGAAATAGGGGCCAAAAATCTTCTTAGGGGCATGAGGTTTGGATGGGCTTCTATCTTCCTTGGCATGAACAAAGGAGGAGACCGATCTCCTCTCGGGTGAGAGATCTGGAACTGTTCTAGGATTTTTGGATGAGGGAAAAACCAAAGAGAAGAGAGTCTTCATCAGATTTTTTTTATCATCCAGTATCCTTCTTTGATCTATCTTCAATATTGAAAAGGTTTGAGGTGATCGAAGAAGGAGAGCAAATCAGATCTGCAATTAGAAGCCGACTGCGCGAGCTAATACTCCCACAGAGGGCTGATCGATCCAAGGGCTTCGTGTAGACCATCCATAGAGGCCGAACGTTTGTCTAGCTATGAGCAACCAGAGATGACTTCTAGATCTATATTCTCAATCATGAAGTTTGACTATCCATGCTCAGGTATTGGGTTTGAAACTCTAGATGCAGTAGATTAGATCTATTACTAAATACTGTTTTTGGTTCATATGCTTGTCATTTTAGATTCAAATTTTTATACATATAAATTCATGTCATAGATCTATTTATAAAAGTTTTAAGATCAGATCTTATGCATGTATTTTTAGATTAAATAGTTTAATCTAATATTTTTTGCTGTAAAATTTTTTTTTTCTGAAATGCATGCATGAAACTACTGTGCATCCCAACACTTGGTCTCTAAGTCTTGTGGCCTCACTTAATAGTTATAAGCACATTTCTTAGTTAAGTTTGATCCATCATTCACCAGCGAGTGCAAAGCCATCATTGAGTTCCTGACCTAACAGTTATTGCGCCCAACCCCATCTTTATCCCAGGGTATCTAATGCCAATAGAGTGGTTGTGCCTTTTCGATGCAACCAAACCACTGTAATCAGTCGAGAACGATCAACACTGAAAAAGACACCCGCATCTCTATAATGGTGGAAGACCAGTAGGCTTTATATTTAGTGAGGAGATTTAGATTAGGTCTCTTCTAATTAGTCACATACATCTGATGTAATGACTAATCTGATTTGGGTCAGCACATTTCATGTCTGACCATCCTATTCGGTATGGGTAAACTCGAGTCAACAAGTAACCTAATACAAAATATAATCTCTCAAGATGGCCAGATAAGTGAAGATGAGTGGGGGTCCCCCCATTGCTTTCCTTAGACACCAACTTAAGTTATTTGAGTTCCCTTAGGAAACCTTTTAGGCCCCAACTCTTGGAGCTCTTGCACTCACATAAACACACTCCAAAGTACACCCAAGGGATGCCCCATATGAGATCCATAAGCCCTCTAATCATGAGACATGCTCAACTTGATCAAATGAAGGTGGCGTCCAACAATAACTATCAAAGAAATTAATTAGGGACTTGCACCCTAAAGTCAATTGATTCAAAATCATAGACACCCAATAATTGAAGTCCAATAAATCTAATTCATTTATATTATTAGCAGGTAATTAAGTTTAAATTATCTTATCAAATAAGAAATTCAAACATAAAGAGAAAATTGAGTCCAACCATGTGCTAGTAAGGTTACCATGAACCCAATTAGGTTGCTCTAAACTCAATTGACATTTCATAAGCTCAATTACTTATTTTAGGCCTAATCTCTTTGTTGTGTGACCCTATAGGTTCAATTCTATCTGATAATGAGATATACAATAATCTCTATCAAAGTATTATTGAAACTCATTTTAAAAGTTTAAAACAATTTCACTCTAACTCATCAAGGATTGTCGATCCAGAATAACCCTAGTGAGCTCTCACAATCTACCAGTGACACTTACCAGTATGTAATGGCAACCTAGTAGAATCAAAATAAACCTCTAGATGTAGTTAACATGTGATTCAGTACCTCTATCTTAAGTCTCTACTAGATGGCAGGTCATGGATAAATCGTCAAACCTCAACATCAGTCATATGATAGATTCGATCAGCTCAAGTTCAATTATGATTTCTATGAAAACTTCTTTCCATCAATCATATTGTTATGGCCATAGACTCTCAGACTTAGCCTCTCAAATCTTATAGGATTACTTCTCTCTATCAAAATCGATAGATCCCATCTTGATGCACATCCTACTCCTACAGTAGACTAACTATTACCAACATCCACTACAAGGGCTCATTGAGACCCATGTTTATGTGTCAGTCAAACTTCAGTAGCCTTACTGCGAGCAATAGTACCATTTTATATCAAAAGATCAGTGACATAATTGCAGTATCGAGATAATCACTGATGATTGAATAGAAATCCAAGTGATCTCTCGTATAGTCATGCTCAATACTTGTTATTCTCCAATAACTACCCGTATTTATCATTCTGTGTCTCTACACAGCAGACTAGAGACTCATCTATCCTAAAAGAAGTAATTTATGCATCAGTCTATCCAGATCGATCACCGTCCTCATGATGATCGTATGACTGGGAGCATTTAAGAATTAAATACATATCTCTAATTCTCAACACCTTGAGAATATGTATCGAAAGCTAATTCCATGGATGATTCAAGGACACATCACACTTGAATGAAAAATAAACTTACGCTTTTGTTAATCATATCAATGTCTTAAGTATAAAATTATGTCCTAGATTTATTACAATGTGTCAGCTATATTGGCTTCTAGGACATACATCTAACAATCTCCCACTTGGACTAAAACCAATTGGCCACTAATCTAAGTCTCATCTGAAAGAAGAGTGACCTATAAGCCAATCGCAAGTGTATTGCGATGGAACTTTTCTTTATAATTTTCTAACTCATAAAATGATATTTATTATTTGAGGTATTGATTCATCATATTAGCTGCATCTTATTATGTCTAAGATTATGATGAACCCCAAAGAATAGGGCAATGATTTCAGGAGACATGAATAGGTCATGTTAGTGAGACTTAAAACTCTAAAATCTTAATCTTAAACATTTCTGATCGTAGGAGCATTAAGTCGGGGATCAATGTTTCAGATAGACTGGCACATCCTATGTATGCTTGATGGAGAGGATGGCAGATCTCATTAGCCACTTGTATGGGATACTAATACAAGGATGTAGGTGCTCATTTGGAAAATGAGTCTACTGAATTGACTCGATGAAAGAGAACATCTTATAGAAGCCATACTTGCATGTCAAAGATGGTTCTCTAAGTGGGAGTTGTGCAAGTGATCCTTAGACCTGAGACCACTATAGAATCTTATGCACATGAATCTATATTTTAGTTCACACCTAGGTATGGCATTAAGATATGTATGAGGTGTTCTAGATATGAAGGAGTGTATATAGATGTTGTGAGTAGGTCAACATGGAATCGATCACTCCTAGTAAGAGGAGATCGCATCCTGTATATTCTCAATCCTAGATGACTTGAGAAAAGTCTTTTGGCCAAAAGCATAAAGGAGACTAGAAAGAGTTTCTAATACTTCTTTGTTGGAGTCATCATTGGTTAATTAAGAATCGATATGAATATGTGTCTGAGTTTGACATGATTCCATAATCATGAACATATTCAGGATGCAAGGATGATCGAAGGATTGAATTGCATGGTAACTTACCATTGAAGTGTATATTTGATATTTCTATCAAATTTTATATCTTCTGGATGGTCATGATATGTTGCTATATATCAATCTTAACTTGTAGATTTTTGATCAAATTAAAGAGTTTAATTCGATCGCCAATTAGAAAGGATTATAATTGTTGAACTCAGGTTAGCTCGATTGGACCTAAATCGAATAGATTAAAATCTAATCAAATTTGATCAACTTACACCCTGACCTACTGTTAGCTAGATGTGGAACACAATGGGTCACACACATATAAAAATTGGCCAAGGACCCTTTTGAAAAAGGTTGATTGAAATTTTGGCTGAAGGATATATTTCGTATTTCTATCAAATTTTACATCTTCTGGATAGTCATGATATATTGCTACATATCAATCTTAACTTGTAGATTTTTGATCAAATTAAAGAGTTTAATTCGATCGTCAATTAGAAAGGATTATAATTGTTAAACTCGGGTTAGCTCGATTGGACCTAAATCGATTAGATTGAAATCTAATCAAATTTGGTCAACTTACACACAGACCTACTGTCAGCTAGATATGGAACCCAATGGGTCACAGACATATGAAAATTGGCCAAGGATCCTTTTGAAAAAGGTTGATTAAAATTTTGGATTCAATCAGGACTCCAGTAAGCATGCTAGCACGTGGGGAACCCTTGCACCTTTGGAGGTCAATTTGGTCTCATCCCTTTCTAATTAGCTAGCTTAATTTAGTGGGGTCAGGTCATGCCACCTGGAAGTAGCCCAAATTAGGGTGCCACATCTTATTTTAATGCCAATTATAAAGAGTCCAAGTTATGAAGGACTCCTGGCGCAAAACAGGTTCTGCGTACAAGTGTTGGCGTGGGCAAAAGAAAAGAATCTTTCTGGCATGGGATTAAGATACATGTTGATAAACACTTAATTTAAGTCATTTAAAGCAGAAAATTATAGTTAATTTATTTTATTTATTAAGAATTTGATGCATCTTTTTATGTTTTATAGGAAAGAGATCGCCGATACAAAGAGTTCGATTCGTAGATCAAAAAGACTCAAGTTTGAAGAAAATTAGATTTAAAATAAAATTAAAATAAAAGAAGGATGCATACGGTATTATAGAAAATGAAGATACTATGCAAGAAATCCAAAAGGATATAGGCATCATTTTAAAGAAACAAAAGTTTCTTTTTGTAATCTGTGCGGCAGGGCAGGCGCGGTAGTGAGCGCACGCGGCAGGGCAGGCGGGCGCGCGGCAGGTGGGTGCGCGGCATGGCGGGGCGCGGGGAGTTTTTGCTGGCGAACGTGAACAGATGAACAGATGCTCATTAAAAATAAAAAATATGATACTTGGAAATACTTTAGGAGGAAGAATTTATATTTTCTTTATCTGCTTGTGATCTTTCCATCTCATCCATCCATCTTTTAGTCCTTAGTATTTTCTTTAGTCCCACATCGAAAAACCATGTAAAACTCATCTCTCCTGACACCTATAAAAAGGCTCTTGTACTCCCATTTGAGAGGAGCCCAGGAATTCTTCTAGAGCCTTGCATAGAGGAAGAGAAAGGGACTACTCCATGAGCAGCTAGGCTAGCAATCTCGGGAGTGGAGAAAAAATTTTGTAACGACACAGAGTGGGTTTATTGTTCTAAACTTTTTTGTATTTCTTTATATGCAATAAAGATTATGCTTTTTATTTAAATCATCATGAGTTCTTTATTTACTCTCTTTCATATGCTTTTATTTATACTTTTCTGTTAGATTAATATTAGGAACAACTTTTATTTTTTGGAGATACGCCATGATCTACGGGTACGGGGCATGCCAAGGAAAAAAAAATTATTTACCTAGTACTTTTTAGAGACACGCCATGATCTATGGGTGTGGGGTGTCCCGAGGAAAGATAGGTATTTTTTCTAAGATTAATCACATCTATTTAATTAAAAAAGTGATACAACTCTGCTAGTACAAAATTAATTCAAAACTCCCGAGCTCTTTATTTTTTAATTACATCAATTTTAAGATAATTTATTTTCTAAATCAAAATAATGCTTCTTTTTTTTATTTTACAATCTCAACTTAGCCCAAGGTCCCTGAGGATATGATCTCAACTCATCCTACCTACGTAGTGAGTAGAGTTATTTTTGGTGCTATCAACGACTACGCATCAAATTTTGGTGCCATTGTCGGGGACCTTGGTATGGTTGAATTAAAAAAAAAAAACCACTGACATTTCATAACACTTAAATAAAATAGCGTAACCTCAAATATAAAAATTTCTAACTTGATTGGACACCTTATTTTTTTGCATTGCATCTCCATAATTAACTTTAAGGGTGCAACCCATTAACTAAGATAAGGTGGGGATTTGATCACCCTTCCTTAGCCCACAAATCACTCCCTTGCATTTGCATAACCTAGACCTTAATCTAAAATTAATTAGACGTTGACCCCTAAGGATTTCGAGCTCATTAGGATAAGTGACCCTGAGAGTTGAACCAGGTTAGACTTGGTCAGCTAGCTGGTGTCTAGGCAAGTGGTTTGCGGGATGACTGGGCCCAAAGGAAGGTGGTTTTTAATTGGTTCCGTTCACTGACCTGGCCAATTTAATTGGTGTCTAAGGAAAGTAACGGGGGGACTCCCACCAACCTTACACTTACCTGGCCAGTTGGTTGGTCAAGCTCCGACTTGGAGGGCTTGAAGGCTAACTACAGTTAGGAGCTGTCTAGAACTAGGGTAACTTTAGGATAGAGAGTCCACTGCGTGCTAACTTGATTGCAATTAAAATCTAACCATAACTAATTCTTCTATTAGTTTTAAGACTTCTTAGGATCTCTTCTTTAGAACTCTTTTCTCTCTTCTCTTCTCCTCTTAATAAAAAAAAAAATCCTTAACAGACTAGGATAGTCCTACATAGACCTTTTAGTTGCATGTTAGGTCGACGATTACTAAAACCCAACTTGCAACCATTGGACAAAGAATTAGAAAAGACTCTTAGGACTATCTGAGTTAGAAACATGGCTGCACCTGGTGAGGCTAATCCTCCACGCTCATTGAGAGAATATTTCACTCCATCCTCATATACTTACTCTCCATGCATTCAAGCACCTCCAGTAGAAGCTACCCAATATGAGATTAAGTCTAGCATTATTCAAATATTGCCATCATTCTATGGACTTAGTAATGAGGACCCATACAAATACATGGATAAATTTTTTGAAATTTGTTCCACAGTAAAAATCCAAAACTTCTCCGATGATGCCCTTAGGTTGAAACTGTTTTCTTTCTCACTTAAGGACAAAGCCAAGCATTGATTAAACTCTTTAAACTCTATAACCATTTCAACTTGGGATCATCTTCAGAGAGAATTTCTCAAGAAATACTTTCCAAATGGAAAAACAAATCAAATTAGAAAAGCTATCACTAGTTTTTTCCAATTGGAGGGTGAACTTTTTCAAGAGACATGGGAAAGGTTAAGGGACCTCATTCGTAAATGTCCACACCATGCTGTCCCTAAATGGCAACTTTGTCAGTGCTTTTATGATGGTCTATCAGAGAAACACCGACAAATGGTTGATGCATCATGTGGTGGGACATTCATGCTAAAGAGTGAGGATGAAGCCTGGCAGCTCTTTGAAACACTTAGTGAGAATTCTCTACATCATATGTCTGCCACTTCTAGAGAACAACCCATGCTTCAACAAAAAAGAAGTGAAATTTATCAGATTGGAAACATCATGGATATCCACAGTAAGGTAGATGAACTGTCCTAAAAATTAGACCGTCTTCTAAATACTGGACAATCCCCGATTCCACCTAACCCAATCCAAGAAGTTTGTGCATTGTGTGTAAGTCCGAACTATTTTGTTAGTGAATGCCCAGCCGCACCTCAATTTCCTGAGTTTATGCACGAACAGGTTCAGCAAGCTCAAGTCCAACAAGCTCGCAGACCAGAAAACGATCCATATTCGAGCACTTATAACCCCGACTGGAGAAACTATCCAAATTTTTTCTGGAGACCACAACCAGTGGTTGGCCCTGCCGCACCTCGACCTCAATATCAGGACCCAACATATAGGCATGGATCATACCATCAATTTTAAAATGCTCCTCAACCATCTACTACTGGTCACAGCTCAGCTTTTGAAGAAAAAGTTCTGAAAGCACTAGAACGATTAGAAGTCAACACTCAGACCCTTAACTCCCACACACAATCCATTGCTAAGCTAGAGACCCAAATAGATCAACTAGCGACTGCATTCAGTAGGAGGGAAGGAGAAAAATTATCTAGCCAACCCGAGACCAACCTAAGAGGGCAATTTGTGATTGAGAGCTCTAATACCCCAGAAGCTTTTTCTGAACACACCAAATCAATCATGACTCTGAGAAGTGGGAAGGTCATTGAACACACTAGTAAAACCAATGAGACCGACCCTAAACCTCTAACCAAAGCCAAATCACCCAAGAACAAGGAGGACCTGAAAATAGAGAAGGAACCAACTGCACCGAAATCATCTTACTTGCCTAAAGCCCCATTTCTGGATGCCCTGAAAGCCCCTATTCCTGTAGATAAGAAGGGAGAAAAATTCGATGAAATGTTGGAATTGTTTAAGCAAGTTCAAATTAATCTTCCCCTTCTAGACGTAATCAAATAGGTCCTTGCTTATGCCAAATTTTTGAAAGATTTGTGCACCCAAAATATAAATCTAGATCACAAATCCCAAAGAAAGTATGCCTCACTGAGTAGGCTAGTTCTGTCTTCCAGCATGCCACTCCTCCAAAGCTTAAGGACCTAGGAGCCCCCATCATTTCTTGTGTTATAGGAGATTATCACATTAAAAAAGCTCTTCTGGACTTAGGGGCAAGTGTGAATCTTTTACCTAGTTCGGTGTATGAACTTTTTGGATTCGGAGAACTGAAACCTACATCAGTTGCACGGCAATTAGTCAACAGATCAATTAAGGAACCATGTGGAATGCTTGAAGTTGTCTTGGTCAAGGTAGATGAGTTTTACTTTCCAGTTGATTTTCTGGTTCTCGACATGGAACTAAGTGACAACCCAAGACAAATTCTCATTATCTTAGGATGATCTTTCCTAGCTATGGCAAATGTATGCATTAATTGTAGGACAGGAGTCATGGACGTATCGTTTGAGAATAAGAAACTGAGACTGAATATGTTTGGTGCTTCCCATGGACCATCAATGGATAGTTGCTTCGAAGTAGATACACTAGAAGACATTATAGAAGATGCAACACCCACAATTCTAGCACCAGACCCCTTAGATACTTGATTGGCTCACTTTGGAGTGTATGACTTTGAGGGATATATGAAAGAAGTTAACAACTTATTGGATACACCACACGATAAAACCACTCCTCCATGGACAATCAAGTATGAGCCATTGCCCACATTAGCCAGTACACTAATAGTCCCATCTTTAGAATCACCACCTATATTAGAATTGAAACCCCTTCCTGCTACGCTCAAGTATGTATTTCTAGGACCCAATGACACCCTCCCAGCAATCATTGCATCAAACTTGACCCCTAATTAGGAAGCATAATTGGTTGGTATTCTGAAGGAATACAAAGAGGCTATCGGTTGGTCCATTATCGATTTAAAAGGAATTCACCCCTCCATTTGCATGCACCATATTTATTTTGAGGCAAATGCCAAACCCCATCGAGATATGTAGAGGAGATTGAACCCAAACATGCGTGAAGTAGTAAAGAAAGAGGCGGTAAAGTGGTTAGATACTGGAATCATCTACCCCATATCTGATAGTAAATAGGTCAGTCTCACTCAAGTAGTACCTAAGAAATGAGGTATTACTATGGTTGAGAACGAAGAAGGTGAACTGCTTCTCACTCGCATATCATCTGGAAGGCGAGTATGCATAGATTATAGAAAACTAAATGCCGTTACTAGGAAGGACCATTTTCCATTGCCCTTCATCGACCAAATCTTAGAATGGTTAGCAGGACAAAGTTTCTTCTATTTTCTTGATGGTTATTCAGGGTACAATCAAGTACCTATATTTTCGGATGACCAAGAAAAGACTACCTTCACCTACCCCTATGGCACCTTCGCTTTTTGGTGTATGCCATTCGGGCTCTGCAATGCACCCGCTACATTTCAACGGTGCATACTGGCCATTTTTTCGAATATGATGGATAAATATTTTTAAATTTTTATGGATGATTTTTCTATGTTTGGAACCACCTTTGAGGATTATCTCCATAATCTTTCCAAAGTTCTTAAACGGTGTATGGAGACAAATCTTGTCCTAAGTTGGGAAAAGAGCCATTTCATGGTGCGGAAAGGAACTGTATTAGGACATATTATTTTTGAAAGAGGGATCGAGGTAGATAAAGCCAAAGTTGAGATCATTTCATAACTACCACCTCCTACTTCGGTCCGACAAATATGATCCTTCTTAGGTCATGCCGAATTTTATAGATGCTTCATCAAAGACTTTAGCAAGATTTCAAGACTCTTGTGCAATCTGTTGGCCAAGGACACACCATTTATCTTTGACGAAGACTGTTTGAAAGCATTCAACACATTACGAACAGCCCTGACAACGACACCCATAATAAAACCCCCTGACTGGTCCATTCCATTTGAGATTATGTGTGATGCCTCTGACTTTACAATAGGTGCCGTCTTAGGCCAAAAAATCAATAAAGAGCCACATGTGATCTATTATGTTAGCAAGACTCTTTTCAATGCCCAATTAAACTACACCACAACAGAAAAAGAGCTACTAGCAGTAGTGTTCGCACTTGAAAAATTTTGCTCATATCTGTTAGGGTCTAAGGTTCTAGTTTACTCTGATCATGTGGCTCTGAAACATCTCCTCTCAAAGAAAGATACTAAATCGTGTTTGATCAGATGGAACTTTTTTTTATAAGAATTTGATCTGAAAATCCGAGATAAGAAGGGTTCCGAGAATGTGGTAGCTGATCACATCTCCAAGATCTTAGTTGAACACACGATAGGCATAGATGAGGTCAAAGAAAAATTTTCTGACGAATAATTTTTTGCAATCTTCTCTAGCCGTCCTCCATGGTTTGCCCATATTGTCAATTACTTGTCAATAGAATAAGTACCTTCTCACTGGACAAAATAAGAAAAGGATCAATTTTTCTCGCAAATTAAACATTATTTCTGGGAGGAACCTGAACTATTCAAATACTGTCCTGACTAAGTTATTCGCCGTTGTGTCCCCGAGAGTGAATTCCAAAGCATTCTCACTTTCTGCCATTCTTCGGCATGTGGGGGACATTTTAGTGGAAGAAAAACTGCAGCAAAAGTGCTGCAGAGTGAATTTTATTGGCCAATGCTTTTCAAAGATGCACATGACTTTGGCCGAAGTTATCTGCAATGTCAGCAAACAGAAAATTTATCCAAGAAGGATATGATGCCACTGACCCCCATTTTAGTAGTAGAAATCTTTGATGTTTGGGGGATTGATTTTATGGGACCTTTTCCAGCCTCGTTTGGATTCAAATATATTCTGGTGGCAGTTGATTACATGTCAAAATGGGTGGAGGCAATAGCTATACAGACTAATGATAATAAAGTTGTAACTAGTTTTATCCAATGAAATATCATTAGTCAGTTTGGCTTCCCAAGGGTGATCATTAGTGATGGGGGACTCATTTTACGAATAAACATTTTGAAGCACTTATAAAAAAATATAATATTACACACAAAGTGGCCACACCATATCACCCCCAAACTAATGGTTAGGTAGAGGTGTCAAATAGGAAGATTAAACATATCTTAGAAAAGACGGTTAGGCCCGATAGAAAGGATTGGTCTCTTCGCTTAGATGATGCATTATGGGCTTACCGTACAGCTTTTAAAACCCATATCGGTATGTCACCCTACCGATTAGTTTATGGCAAAGCTTGCCATCTGTCGGTTGAATTAGAACATCGAGCACTCTGGGCTATACGAATATTTAATTTTAACATGAAGAATGCAGGTTCTAATCGAAGGTTGCAAATCAATGAACTGAAAAAACTTCGCAACGATACATATGAGAGTTCATGAATTTATAAGGCTCGAACCAAAGTATTTCATGACAAATATATCTCTAGAAAATTATTTGAGCTAAATCAAAAGGTATGGCTTTTCAATTCCAGGTTACGTCTTTTCCCAATAAACTTCGATCCCGATAGGATGGACCTTTCATTGTCACACAAATATTCCCACATGGAGCAATTGAAATTCATGACCCTCAGAATGGCAATACATTTAAGGTAAACGACCAACGTCTGAAGCCATATGTAGATGAAATTGCACATAAAGAACGAATCAATACCATCTACCTGTGTGATCCACTTTATAATGAATAATAAACTGGACGTCTGGCTGAAGACGTAAAACTTAGCGCTTGTTGGGAGGCAACCCAATGATTTCATATTTTTTTTACTTTACTGCAGCTGCAGGAATTTAGAACAAGAACCTATTAATCAATGAAGCTATCTTCAACTTCCGAAGCAAAATTATCCCAGGTGCACTCTCTCCTTTTATTTCTTTTTATTTCTTTTGCTTTCTTACTCCATTGAGGATAATATAGATTAAGTTGGGGGGGAAGAAAATTAATCAAATCCTCGAGTATGGTCAGAAATAATTAGTTTTGTGTATCCAAATTTTATTTTGATTAAGAGTCAATTAGGCATCCTAATCAATGAATGATTAACGGTCAAGATAATTTTAGAGATACTGAGGAATAAATTATTAAGAAAACCCAATGAATGGTAGGGTTTAAACTAGATCAAATTTTAAGAGTGATTCTACAACCCTCTTCTTACTGATCTCAATAAAGAATCTGCTTCATGAGAGATTGGGTGAAAAGTCGAGGTATGCAAAAATTCTCCTTAAAATTTTATTTAAAAAAAAAAAAATATTGGTTTTCTACTGAGTAACCGAGCCCCTTCGCCTAAGTAAGTATTGTGGTTCGCGTAAAAAGGTAGGCAATGTTAAAAAGAAAATAGTGGATAATAAGGGGACTAAATTGTAAGAAGATAATAAACCTCTCTCACATTAAGTTAGAAGATTTAAAGAGTAAAGTGGGGAGTTGGTGAAAGAAAAGCTTTTGAAATTTTTTTAGTTAATACTCGCCACTAATTGGGTCAAATTGATAATCCAATGAAGTATCTCTTTAATAGTCTGACCAGATATCATCTACCTTTTGGGATACCTAACCTAACTTTGTATTCAAGACCGAGTCGGTACACAATGCTGATATATCTATCTTACTCGAGGACGAGCAAAATTCAAGTTGGGAGTGTGATAAACACTAAATTTAAGTCATTTAAAGTAAAAAATTATAGTTAATTTATTTTATTTATTAAAAATTTGATTCATCTTTTTATGTTTTACAGGAAAGGGATCGCTGATACAAAGAGTCCTATTCGCAGATCAAAAAGACTCAAGTTTGAAGAAAATTAGACTTAAAATAAAATTAAAATAAAAAAAGGATGCATACGGTATTATAGAAAATGAAGATACTATGCAAAGAATCCAAAAGGATATAGGCATCATTTTAAAGAAACAAAAGTTTCTTTTTGTAATCTGTGCGGCAGGGCAGGCGCGGCAGTGAGCGCACGCGGCAGGGCAGGCGGGCGTGCGGCATCGCCAGTGCGGGCGTGCGGCATCGCCAGTGCGGGCGTGCGGCATCGCCAGTGCGGGCATGCGGCATGGCAGGGTGCGAGGAGTTTTTGTTGGCGGACGTGAACAGACGAACAGATGCTCATTAAAAGGAAAAAATATGATACTTGGAAATACTTCAGGAGGAAGAATTTATATTTTCTTTATCTGCTTGTGATCTTTCCATCTCATCCACCCATCTTTTAGTCCTTAGTATTTTCTTTAGTCCCACATCGGAAAACCATGTAAAACTCATCCCTCCTAACACCTATAAAAAGGCTCTTGTACTCCCATTTGAGAGGAGCCCAGGAATTCTTCTAGAGCCTTGCATAGAAGAAGAGAAAGAGACTACTCCATAAGCAGCTAGGCTAGCAGTCTCGGGAGTGGAGAAGAAATTTTGTAACAACACAGAGTGGGTTTATTGTTCTAAACTTTCTTGTATTTCTTTATATGCAATAAAGATTATGCTTTTTATTTAAATCGTCATGAGTTCTTTATTTGCTCTCTTTCATATGCTTTTATTTATGCTTTCCTGTTAGATTAATATTAGGAACAACTTTTACTTTCTGGAGATGCACCGTGATCTATGGGTACGAGGCATGCCGAGGAAAGAAAAGTTGCTTACCTAGTACTTTTCAGAGACACGCCGTGATCTACGGATACGGGGTGTGCCGAGGTAAGATAGATATTTTTTCTAAGATTAATCGTATCTATTTAATTAAAAAAGAGATACAACTCTGCTAGTGCAAAATTAATTCAAAACTTTCGAGCTCTTTATTTTCTAATTACATCAATTTTAAGATAATTTATTTTTTAAATCAAAACAATGCTTCTTTCTTTTATTTTGCAATCTCAACTTAGCCCAAGGTCCCTAAGGATATGATCTCGACTCATCCTACCTACGTAGTGAGTAGAGTTATTTTTGGTGCTATTAATGACTATGCATCACATGTGATAGCCCATATCACCCTCCATCTTTTGGTTCATATATCAAAATATGAGATGTATTTTTTCTAGAATTTTTAGATCAGAGAAAAATTAGAAAAAAGAAGGAAGTCTTGCACGCACGTGCAGAAGCGTCGCATCTCTCTAAGATTTAGAGAGACTTTCTCCTCATCAAATTTTTTTAAAATAGAATAATTTTTGATGATAATGTTTCACATTTGATAAGATATTTTTGATAATTTTTTTAAAATTTTTTCATACTTATCTGGATCCCAAATGGATGCCATAAGTTCCTCCTTATGCCTGCACATGTGGTGATCAGACTTCGCAAGAAAAGATATTAGAACACATCCATTTGTGAGAATTTTTATCTACTCATTATATGTTATAGAATAAGAATTGAATCCTCTATCCACATAGATTTTTGAGGATTTTTCTAATTTGAGAAGGGATGCAAAAACATCCCTTCTCTAGTCATGCATGCAAAGTAGGGTGCTGATCGATGTATCATTGATAAGAGTCCTATTTGAAAGAACTTTTATCTCTGATAATCAGATCAGATAGGCCTCTTGGATGAGGTGCATCCCTCTCTTTTGGCATCCCTTTAGTGGCTATAAATTGATCGGTGTTAGATGTGTACCCTAGATGCCAGATTGGCTAACACATTCCTGTACAAATCTAAGGATAAATTTGTAATTTTGACTATAAATCAATAAGTAGGTTATTCTTCTATCACATTGTATACATTGTGCCTGTGATACATCTTTTGAGTTAGTAGGAATGTCAATTCATATTTTCAAGAGTTGAAAATTTAAGGTATGAATTTACATAACTAACTCATAAACAGCTCCTGACCATAGGATCATCATGAGGATGGTGATCGATCCAGAAGGTTGGTGTATGATTGCTTTCTTAGGGTAGATGTATCTTGAGTCTATAGTGTGGAGACACTGAAGCGAGAGTATAGATATTCATTGAGAATGAGAGTACTGAGCGTGACCACCTTAAGCAGTCATAAGGAAGTCTACCTTCTCGTCAATGACTAAGCTTGATGCTGCAGTTGTGTGTCTAGTTCTTTGACCTGAGGTGCATCGATAGTTCACCTTAAGTGTATTATAGTTTGACTACACCATAACTCGGTCTTCTAGCTATTCAAAACCCTAAGGTGTATGTTGGCTGTAGCATATTCATTGTAGGAACCAGATCGCACCAAGATGGGATCTATCAACCTCGGTAGATGAGAGGAGTAGTCCTATGATGATCGAAAGATCGAGTCCTTAAGCCCATGACCATGGCAGAGTGAAATAATAGAAAAGAGTTTTTCATTGAGGTTTCACATCAGACTCGAATCAATCGATTGATTCATATGACTGATGTTGGGTTTGACGAGTTCACCTTAACCCTAATTCAGTCGGGACTCATGATACAGGAACTCAATCACATAGGTAGCTGCACCGAGAGGTTCATCTTCAGTTCTGATGGGTTGCCACCATATACTGCTAGGTGTCACTAGTAAATTTTTAAAGCAATTAGAATGATCTTGATGATCGATCATTCTAATTGTCTGAATCAGAAGAGTTCTGGTCCATCGAAAGGAGTTTTGATGATGTCGATGATGAGATCACGACAAGTCTCATTACCACACAGAATTGAACCTGACTGGGTCACACTAACAAGGGTTAGGATCTGGATGTTATCAATTGGACTAGCCTAATTGATTTGGATTAGATCCAATTAGGTTCAAGAAAATCATGCTAGCACACGATTGAGCCTAACTTTCTCCTCGTGTAATCTTTTTTATCTCGATTGAGCCAAATATAATTTGACTCACCCAGAGAACCTTGAGAAGATTTCTCTCAGTCTAAATGAAGCTTGTCCAGCTCAGAAAAGACTCGTTTTAATTCATGAGATGAATTTAAGACAAGCACCTGCTAATTCCTGACACCTGCCATTTTCATTTTAGGACATCTATCAAATGTTGACATATGGGTCTTAAACTGAAGGCCACTTGGCAAGAGGTTATTGAAGGTTTTTTGTGGTGTGTCCACCTGCCAAAAATAAGCACCAAAGTGGGCGCCACAATTGGATAAGGCTTGCACCCCAAGTGGATTAAGATTAAGAGGAGTCTTGATCAACATGGACTCTTTGGCGCCAACATGATTGTGCTTATCCAATGTTGGTGCCAACTCTTGGAGAGAGGCTTGGGTTCTTATCTGATGTGATCAGTGTTGGGAATAGTGTCCCAAAGCCAATCGTCAGCTTGTTGACGGTTGTGCTCCTTTTTTATATGTACATGAATTATGAATTAATAAAAATTATTTTGGTATTTTTTTTTCATCATAAAATGTTTCATCTTCTAATGAACTCCTATGTTGTGGTGAAGTCCTTAGAACTATTTAGACTCGACAAAGAAGGATTTATCGTTTAGTCCTTAAATCTGTTCGCGATCAAATGATACGTTGCTACCATGGACGACAACGTTTATCAAGCATAGGTCGTTGTATGCCATATAGGATGGTTGTCCTCTTAACCAAAGAGTGTGTAGACACTGATATGGCATACAGGTGAGATGTAAGGGTACATCTATACTGAACGTGACCGACTCTGGAGCTATTTCTACTGTCAAGATTTGCTCCGATGGAATATGGGTATAAATGTCCTTCCGATCTGAGATCGCCATGGTGACTTGCAAGCAACTCACTGCTCTTAGGTACTGGACTACCTGAATTTCTAATTCAGTGACGGAAGGCTGCTGGGTGTAGTCAAGTACTGGACTTGTCAGTGCGTGTGTCAAGGTGGGATTGATCACTCTAATTTAGGAGATATGTACAGTCATGTTTCAATTTAGCAAAATCTTGGCCAAGGTAGTCCTAGTGAGGAGTCACAGGACTGTTTGAGTTGAGAATGATTCGGATGATCTGATCAGGATTGACAGTTTAACCCTGAGTCATCCTAAACATAGGGGTCAAAAGGATGAATTATATAGTAACCATATTCACATAGGCACTGAGTGTTGCGATTGCGACTATTAGACCTATCCGGACATCGGATACCACTGCTAGATGGTCACTTCTATTAGTACAAGAATTGGTTCCTGTGCTACCGACTTAGGTTCGAACCTGTGGGGTCACACACATTAGAGGTTCCTATCTGATCTGATAGCTGGTGAAGAGTCCTTCATGTCTAGGATTCTGTGATCGAGAATCAGGATTCTTTGATCATGAATTTCACACATTTTGGGTACGAGGTCAAGAGTCCCACTGGTTTAGGACTCTTCGATTAGGGTTACATATCGATGAATTATGATGCCCGATTACCCATCGAATTTAGACTCAATATTTATGAGGGGTTTAATTAGTGATTTGATCACTAATTAACTCAATTTGATTGAGTAATTATTTTTGGATCAAGTCTAATTGAATTGGATTCAGTTGGGTTTGACTCGATTAGGTTAAGAGTTAACCTAATTGTCGAGATGGTTTGGTCCCAGATATGATCAGGGGTTGGGCTTAATCAATTACTGATTTGATTAGGATTTTATTGAGCCTAGTTAAGACTAATTAAGTTGGGTTTAAATTAGTCTAATTGGGCCTAACTTATTTGGTTCAATTAGGTTGGTTTAAATAATAAAACCACCTTGACCCATTCTCCCTGTGCCACCTCACTTCCACTGCGCCCATTTGAATTTTTGAGAAGGAAGTTCTCAAGAATTTTTCCTCACGCAAAGCCTTCATCACGCCCTACTTTAATGCGCCAAATTAGTGGAAAAGGATGATTGGTTGGCCATTCAAATTCAAAACAAAGTTTGAATTTGAATGAGCAACCAATCTTAGCATCTTGACCTTATCCTCTTTTAACGCCCCATTTATTACACGAGAAAATATTTCTCATGAAATCATTCATGCACAAATTAAGCCATGCCCTCCTCTTCTCACACCTTTAGTGGATAGGGATAAATTGGTTTCCATTTGAATTCAAAATTTGATTTGAATTCAAATGTGCAATTACTCATCTTTATCCTCTCACGTGGATAAGACGTTTGTTGTTGTTTTAAAAGTAGGAGAAGAGTTGGGCGTGGGTAATTGAAAAAAATTTGGAGAGAAAATCTGTGTGTGAGAAATCTTTGTGCGTGAGGTGAAGGTCCATATCCTTTTGAGAGAAAAAGAGAAAAAAAAAAGGTGCGCAGGGTTTCAGTGAGTTCCCCAAGGTTTCAACCTGGGGTTAGGGAAGTGAGAAGGTGAGCTACAAGTGTCGTGAGCCCACCAAATTTTAGGGAGATCTTCATCATCCTCTCAAGCATGTCTGCTGATGATCCAGAGTATCCAAAAAATCAGCAGATATCGATCGAAGGAGTTCGATCAACATCGATCGTCGAAAGGGCTCTACAACGAGCTAGCACTCTTAAGGAGTCGATCAGATCGAAAACTTCATGTGAATGATCTACAGAGGCCAGACACACTGTGTGGCTACATCACGATGATCAGACTCTTCCAACGATGATCAGATTATGGTGATCTACTACCCGCACAAAGGTATTGTGTTCTGAACACATTATAGTAAAGTATTTATTGTTCAAATTCGAATTTCAAATTTAAATGCATGCATGCTATATATCATATTTAGATCCTAGTGTAGGATAAATTTATGTTAATTAATTAGATTAATTAATATTTTTCTACTATAAAATCATAATTTTAAAAAATTTTAAAATTACCATTTTACCCCTGCACTGAATTTCGCTTCAAATGGTATCAGAGCCAGGTTCTAAGATATGATATATATATTTGCATGCATAGATTAAGTTGTAATCTAAAAAAGTTTAAATTTAAAATTTGAAATTCAAAATTCAAAATTTGAATTTTGAAAGTTGTTCAAAATTCAAAATTCAAAATTTGAAATTTAAAATTTAAAATTTGAATTTTGAAATTTGAAATTTGAAATTCAAAATTCAAAAATTTGAAATTCAAAATTTAAAATTTGAAATTTGAAAATTGGTAGAAATTTCAAATTTGAAATTCAAAATTTAAAATTCAAAATTTGAAATTCAAAATTTGAAATTCAAAATTTTGAAATTTGAAATTTGAAATTTGTTTAAAATTTGAAATTCAAAATTTAAAATTTGAAATTTGAAATTTAAATTTTGAAATTGGTATATTCAGATATACTTGATCCAAGTAGCAAGTAATCGAATTGGGTTGGTTGCCATGACCGTCCGGTCATAGGAGAAAAGTAGGGTTTAAAGGCCTTTTCCTCCCATTCGATGGGGTCTCCTATGGTGGTTGGAATGCCGCTGCAATTATATCCCATACAGATGAAGCAGCGAAAAGAATTAATTGTATAGGTTCAATTGTGAAATTTATCATGAATGTGTTAGATTAGATCTAAAGGAATATTCATGATTTATTTTGATTGAGTTATTTTCTATTATGTAATTAGCAATAGGATTGCTATTTATAAAATATGATGTTCTATTTGTGAAATGAGTCAACATATTTAGTAAACAGAAAATAAAAAAAAAATAAGTATTGTCCAGTAGGTCTAGAATTGTGAATTAAGACCTTAGACAATTGCATAAACTTGTGGGTCAATGGGTTAGATGGGTTAGACCTAAGGTTAGCTTAAAGAAATGGACTAAATTAGAGTAATTGGTCAAATGTA
This sequence comes from Elaeis guineensis, assembly GCF_000442705.2. Lineage (NCBI taxonomy): Eukaryota > Viridiplantae > Streptophyta > Magnoliopsida > Arecales > Arecaceae > Elaeis > Elaeis guineensis. The sequence goes on from NC_025993.2 coordinate 57,061,883, forward strand.
ATCAAAAGTTGAATTAGATTAGGTCAAGGATACTCTAGACTCAACTCCAATAGTTGTAGTTAAATGGATCTATGTCTTTAACTAGACCAAGATAGACTTAATTCATGGCTATGCGGTGGAACCCTTTTTACTAAGTTGATCAAATTAAAACTAATGAACCGGTTGGTGTCTAAGATAAGTTTGGCAGTTTGACCAGTGGTTTTTAAGTGGGAGCTACTCGCAGTGATTCGATCTCTGACGAGTTAATGGCTTATCCCCACCACTGATCTCACTTACCTGGCCAACCTGGTGAATTAGGTTTTGATTAGATCACTTGGTGATTAGGGCTCACCCATGTCATTAGGTAAATTAGTGTGACTGATTTAGGTGCTCCTAATGCCGGCCTTAATTAAATCTTTTTTAATCTGACTTGGTGAAGTCAGTGGGAGGATTGAAATTGGCTGGATATGATATTTTCTTCTCATCTATCCTTTAATAAAATCTTCAAAATTATTAGGTCCCTAAAATGATTAAGTTATAGTGATAACTAAGTCATAGCCTCCCATTAAGTGAGTGATAATCAGTCCATTAGTTTAATAATCATTGGAGGTCTAAAGGCCTGGTGCTTATTGACTAATGGAATTATCATTCATAATATGATAATTTGGTTTGAGTCTTTCTGATGGTGGTCAGGTTGGCCGGCCAAAGTCGGGCCTGATCATTTATTGATCCGATTCACCAAATCAAGTCATGTTAATGGTTGGACCTAACCAGATCTTTTCAGTGGAGGCCAAAGCCTACTGATTCGGTTCTGGGGCAAAATTAATTACTAGAAGTTATTTAGAGAAACAACTGGTTATGAACCTACCCATAGATGCACATGGGTTGACCAACCAAAGTTGGGCTCGTGTGTAGTCTGTATGGATTCTAGTACCCACTAAAGAATTAAAGTAATTCTTCGAATTGAAGGTTAAGGCTACCAGTTTGTAAAAAATACTGGGAGAAACTTTAGACTAAAGTCCAAGTCTTTAGTATTAATAATTTATGTACTAATATAGGTCTGGTTTTTCTTTATGCAGCTATGGCCACTACCCTATCGCTCCGGTCATTATTAGATAATGACAAGCTCATGGGACCTAATTTCGATAGCTGATATCAAAAATTAAAAATCATCCTTGAGCATGAGCGGATCCTTTATGTAGTAATGGATCCGACACCTGAGGAGCCAGTCTTGAATGCTAGAGGAGTAGTTCAAGACACTTACCAGAAGTGGCTCAACGACCGTACCACTGTTCAGTGCATTGCTAGCGGTAATGAATGATGAGTTCAGCCACAAGTTCGAGAATGCCCAACCACAGGAGTGCTTCAAATGTTGAACGACTCCTTTGGTATGCCTGACGACATTGAAAGGCACAAAACAAGTTGTGCCATTTTCAATGCTCGGATGAGGGATGGAGTCTCAGTCACTGATCATGTATTGTACATGATCGAAATGATTGAGTGCCTAAGTAAACTGGGCTTTCCCCTGCACGAGCAGCTCGGTAAGGATGCGATCCTTAATTCTCTGCCTAAGTCCTACCTTCCCTTTCTTACTCATTTTCGAATGACAAAGCCTGCAGTGAGCTACCACGGCTTGTTGGGGTTGCTGCAAAACTTTGAGAAGGACCACCAGCTCTATAAGGAGTTGGTACATATTGTGGGAGGGTCTTCTTCTGGTCGTCGACCCTTTAAGAAAGGGAAGAAGAACAAGAAGAAGAAGAATAAGAAGGTGCAGCCGCATGCTGGGATGTCTGCATAGGGTCAGACCAAGAAGCGCAAGCCCGACCAGAGCCAGGTGGAGTGCTTCTTTTGTAAGAAGCAGGGGCACTGAAAGAGGAACTGTCCTCTATACATTATCTCATTGGACCCGAACAGGCCGAAGAAGAAGCAAGGTACTTATATGATAACACCTTGCTACTTTTTCATTTGTGATACTACTGCCTGGGTATTGGATACTGGAAGCCCTTATCATATTTGCAATTCGATGCAGGATCTACAGGTTAGTAGGAGATTTGATGAAGGCGAGAGATTCCTGAACGTTGGAGATGGAAGCAAAGTTCCAGTTCTAGCATTAGGAATCATGAACCTTGTAATCAATTCTCGAAATATAATTCTGAGTGAATGTCACTATTGTCCAAGCTTCTTATTAGATATTATTTCTGTAGGCCTTTTGGCCATGAACGGTTATTAATTTTTAATAAAAAGAAACGTTTGCAATATCATTTTGAATGGTGTTACAATGTTTGTTGGACAACTTAATAATAGAATTTACTTTCTATCACAACCTGTTAATGTGGTTCAAACCTCCGGTAAATGTCCTAGAATAGATAATGTGTCAGAAGTCTACCTTTGGCACTATAGGCTAGATCATATCAATAAGAACAGGATAAACAGGTTGGCTCAAGAAGGAATTCTTGAAGTAGGTGATTGTGAATCACTTCCAACCTGTGAGTCCTGTCTTCTTGGTAAAATGACCAAGTCACCTTTTACTGGAAAAGGTGAGCAAGCCAGTGAACTCTTAGCTCTGGTACATTCTGATGTATGTGGACCCATGAGCTCAAGTGCAAGAGGTGGATATTTCTACTTCATAACCTTCACAGACGACCTATCGAGGTATGGGTATGTCTATTTAATGAAGCATAAGTCGGAGTCGTTTGAAATGTTCAAACTATTTCGAAATGAGGTAGAAAAATAAATTGAAAAGTGTATTAAAACTCTTCGATCTGATCGAGGAGGTGAATACCTTTCCAATGATTTTCTGACATATCTTGGAGAGAATGGGATTCTCTCTCAGTGGACACCTCCTGGAACACCACAGCATAATGGTGTGTCTGAAAGGAGGAATCGGACCTTGTTGGACATGGTTCGATCCATGATGGGGTTTGCTGGTCTGCCGATCTCCCTTTGGGGATATGCACTCGAATCGGCTTGTTACCTTCTAAATAGGGTTCTGAGTAAGTCTGTAACCAAAATGCCATATGAGATATGGATAGGACGTAAGCCAGTACTCTCGCACCTTAGGGTTTGGGGGTGTCCGGCTTATATTAAACGTTTAATTACGGACAAGCTTGGACCTAGGTCTGACAAGTGTAATTTTATAGGGTACCCAAAAGGGACCAAAGGGTATTACTTCTACCCAGCTGATGAGCAAAAAGTGTTTGTCAGCCTTAAGACAATCTTTTTGGAAAGTGAGTTCCTTGGTTAAAGGACTGTTGCCTCTAAGATCGAACTTGACAAAATTCGACAGGTGAAAAATCCAACATAAGTTGTTGAACCTGAACCAGATTTGATTAGATCAGATTCGAAACCCTTTGCTCAAGCACCCTTAAGGCGATCTGGTAGAATACCATGTCAACCGGACAGATACTATGGTTTCTTGGTCCGGAATGATGATTCTATCAAACTTGATGAAAATGATGAGGATCCGATCACCTACATGGATGCAATGCAGAGACCCGACTCTGAGAAATGGCTAGAGGTCATGAAATCCGAAATGGAGTCCATGAAGGTCAACGATGTGTGGACATTGGTTGACCCACCCGAAGGAGTAAAACCCATAGGGTGTAAGTGGGTCTTCAAGAGGAAGAGGGGCGCAGACGAAAAGGTGGAAACCTATAAAGTCTGTCTGGTTGCCAAGGGATATCGTCAACGTTATGGTATAGACTATGATGAGATATTTTCTCCTATGGCAATGCTCAAATCCATTCGGATTATGCTTGCGATAGCTGCCTATCTGGACTATGAAATCTGGAAGATGGATGTGAAGACAGCTTTCCTAAATTGAGAGCTGGATGAAGAGGTGTATATGATACAACCTGAAGGATTCACATCCATAGATGAGTCTAAGGTGTGCAGGCTACAGAGGTCCATTTATGGACTTAAGCAGGCATCCCGGAGTTGGAACATACATTTTGATAAGATGATCAAGACGTATGGCTGTTATGATCCAGGTGGTGTGCCCAAGGCCCAAGGGACCAAGGCTAAGGCCAAGGTCCATCATTTATGAGGGCTTCATGGAGGCTCTAGGGCTAGTTGGGCCCTAGGTTGAAAGGCTGTGGACCTTTCGAATTCTTGAGGTCTAGGTTATGTGGGCCTCAAGGGACCAACTCTTTATGGGCCAGGTCTGGGCCCAGGAGAGGTGAGATTAGGTCGACTCATGGGTGTACATGGGTTTGGGTTAACCTAATCTCCCATAGAGTTGGTCAAGGGAGTTTTGGGTTTGGGTCACTTGACCCGATGTTTATATGTACATGTACTTGTATAGGTTTAAGAAAAGCCAAGAAAATACAAGACTCTTTCTCCCAAGTCTCTCTCTCTCTTCTCTCTCTCTCTCCAGCAATTCTCCACACCCCAGGAGCAAGAAACCCTAGGGTTTCTTGCCGCCAGTCCATAAAAGGAAAGAGAAGAAGGGGAGGCGCTAGCCCCTTCCCCCTTGCAGCCGCCTACCAGATCTGCTCTCCCTCTTGTAGGCACCCTAACACTAGGTCCAAGACTTGAAATCTCTTGAGAAGAGGTTGGTACAAGTTCCTCTCAGATCTAAAGTTGATCTGAGGTCGTTTGAGGCGTGGGTGAGATCTCCATCAATAGATCTACAAGAAAGGCTGCAGCAGGACAGATCTGCGAGGTCTGTCTCCATCTATCTTCTTTCCCATCTAGAATATCCCGATTCAAGATCTACAAATTGAAAGACCTCGGTCCAGGTCTAATCTAATTGGGTACCAGATCTTGGATTTTTTAGAGGTAGTTTCAGAGGCGTTCTTCATCTGGAATGAAAGGCTGACGAAGAAGATAGCAACCTGGCTGATTTCGTCAAGGGCCTTGGATCATGTCCAGAAGTCTCCAGATCCATTCGTTGCTGGTTTTGCTACACCAAAGGTCCATGGGAGGAGCCAGGATTGTGCTCCAATAGTTGGTATCAGAGCCACAGTGGTGAGGAAGCGGTTCCAAGCACGAGAAGTTGAAGATCCCAAGTGCTGAAAATTTTTGGCAAGGTACCATCAAGGTATATTCTATTCTTTTTGATTTTATATTGCTTGTTTGGCTTGGATCCAATCATGGGCAGCAATATGAAGGTTGAGTTCGAGAAGTTTGATGGCAAGGAGAATTTTTCCATGTGGAAAATCTAGGTGGAGGATCTTCTGGTGCAAGTAGATCTGGATCAGGCTTTGGATGAGAAGCCTGAGGGAATGATGGATAGACAATGGGCATCGTTGGAGAAGAAAGCATGCTCGGTGATCAGAGAATGTTTGGCGGATGCGGCATTGTATTCGGTGCTGGAAGAAAAGACCCCGAAGGGCCTTTGGTCGAAGTTGCACACCATGTATATGGGGAAGAATATGTGCAACAAGCTGATGCTGAAGAAGAGGTTGTACAGTCTTCAGATGCAGGAGGGATCTGATGTGATTGGCCACATTCAGAGGTTCGACCAGTTGTGCATGGAGTTGATGAATATCAGGGTGAAGCTGGATGAGGAGGACAAGTCCCTGTTGCTTTTGTGTTCACTACCAAGATCGTATGATTCTTTGGTGACTATACTACTCTACGGCAAGGAGACTCTGGAATATGAGGACATGGTCTCGGTGCTGAGGTCTAATGAGCAGAGAGAAAAGTTGATCAGAGATCGGGCTCTCCAGGAGGGTTTGGCAGTAGGGGAGAGGACAGGTAGAGGCAGAGGCAGAAGTAAGTCCAGGGGGTGGTCCAAGTCCAGGAAGGGAAAGAGAGAGGTGAAATGCTTCAAGTGCAAAGAGTTCGGGCACTTCAAGCGAGAATGTCCACTATGGAAGAGCAAGAAGGGAGAAAGAAGTGGCTCAAAATCAGTGAGTGCAATTGCTGGGCAGCAGGTGGAGGATGATCTACTAGTGGTATTAGATGGTCACAGGCAGTACACAGAGGAGTGGATACTAGACTCTGCGTGCTCATATCACTACACACCACATAGGTCTTGGTTTGCTACATACACCAAGACAAATGAGGGATCAGTGACTCTAGGCGACAATCATCCTTGCAAGGTGGCTAGGATAGGGACAGTCAGGGTGAGGATGTTTGATGGGATTGTGAGGACATTGACAAATGTAAAGCATATCCCGGAGCTGGAAAAGAATCTGGTGTCACTAGGCTATTTGGAGCGCAGTAGATACAGCTTCAGCAGTAGGGCTAGAAGTGGAGTACGAACATCTCCAATGGAGCCATGGTAGTGATGAGAGGTAGGAGATTGGACAATAACCTCTATCGCATGGAGAGATCTATGGTGACCGGAGAGTTTGATGCAGCAGCTGCAGCACAGGACCAGGAGGGGACTTACAGGATGTGGCACTACCGTGTAGGCCACATGGGTGATAGGGGGCTGAGGGAGTTGAGCAGGAGAGGACTCATCTTTGATCTGGAGGATGGTGCTACAGGGGAGATCTGTGAGCCTTGCCAGATGGAAAAGCAGAGGAGAGTTCAGTTCATCATCAGTACAGCCCGCAGTGCAGTCCCTCTGGAGTTAGTACACACGGATGTGTGGGGACCAGCCCCAGTTTTAGCGAGGAATGGGGCCAGATACTTCATGACCCTGATTGATGATTTCTCAAGGAAACTCTGGATTTACTTCATAAGAGAGAAGTCAGAGGTCTTCACCAAGTTCAAGATCTGGAAAGCTGAGGTGGAGAAGGAGCAGGAGAGGAGTGTGAAGTGTCTGAGGTCAGACAATGGTGGGGAGTACACCAGCAGAGAGTTCTAGGATTACTGTGAGGAGTGTGGGATCAGGAGATACTTCTCAGTTAAGGGGACTCCACAGCAGAATGGGGTAGCCGAGAGGATGAACAGAACACTTTTGGAAAAGGCACGATGCATGAGGCTGCAGGCGGGGCTTCCAAAGGAGTTCTGGGTTGACACAGTTGACGCAGTGGGTTACTTGGTCAATCGGTCACCTCACACCAGGTTGGATGGCAGGCTTCCAAAGGAGGTGTGGTCTGGGAGGACAGTTGGGCTGGGCCATCTACGGGTATTTGGGTGTACGGCCTATGTGCATATTGGAGCTGGTGAGCGGAGCAAGCTAGACGCCAGATCACTCAAGACGGTGTTTCTAGGCTATCCACGAGGAGTCAAGGGATACAGACTGTGGGATCCCTTGGAAAAGAAGGTCATCATTAGTCGGAATGTGACTTTTGATGAGGAGTCAGTCCTATGGAGGTGAGCAGGCATGGAGGAGCAGCAGGAGCAGGAGGAGGTCCAGCAGGGTGCTGCTGGACAGCTTACCTCTTCTATTTTACCTCTTGCAGGTACTACGGGAGGACATGATATTCAGGTGGAGAACCTACCTAAGGTGTCTCCACAGGTGGAGAGGACTCGGATGGATGATCGAGGTGGAGAGGTCCAGCAGGAGCGAGCTGGATCGAGGACTGATATCAGTGTTGCCCTACACAAGCCCAAGAGGACCATCAGGCAACCGGACCGATATGGCTTCGAGGAGACGCTGTCATATGCCCTGGTGACAGCGAATGGAGACCCATATACGTATCAGAAGGCTATAGAGAGCCAGGACAGAGAGCGGTGGGTCCAAGCGATGTTTGAGGAGATGCAGTCTCTCCACAAGAACCAGACGTGGCGATTGGTGCAGTTGCCACAGGGGAAGAGGCCCATTGGCTGCAAATGGGTCTACAGTCGCAAGGACAGAGTGGAGCTGGTTGAGGCCCTGAGACACCAAGGTGGAGATTGTTATGATCCAGGTGGTGTGCCCAAGGCCCAGGGGACCAAGGCTAAGGCCAAGGTCCATCATTCATAAGGGCTTCATGGAGGCTCTAGGGCAAGTTGGGCCCTAGGTTGAAAGGCTGTGGGCTTTTCGGGTTCTTGAGGTCTAGGTTATGTGGGCCTCAAGGGACCAACTCTTTATGGGCCAGGTCTGGACCCAGGAGAGGTGAGATTAGGTCGAGTCATGGGTGTACATGGGCTTGGGTTAACCTAATCTCCCATAGAGTTGGTCAAGGGAGTTTTGGGTTTGGGTCACTTGACCCGGTGTTTATATATACATGTACTTGTATAGGTTTAAGAAAAGCCAAGAAAATACAAGACTCTTTCTCCCAAGTCTCTCTCTCTCTTCTCCCTCTCTCCCCAACAATTCTCCATGCCCCAGGAGCAAGAAACCCTAGGGTTTCTTGCCGCCAGTCCATAAAAGGACAGAGAAGAAGGAGAGGTGCTAGCCCCTTCCCCCTTGCAGCCGCCTACCAGATCTGCTCTCCCCCTCTTGCAGGCACACAAACACCAGGTCCAAGATTTGAAATCTCTTGAGAAGAGGTTGGTACAAGTCCCTCTCAGATCTGGAGTTGATCTGAGGTCGTTTGAGGCGTGGGTGAGATCTCCATCAACAGATCTACAAGAAAGGCTGCAGCAGGACAGATCTGCGAGGTCTGTCTCCATCTATCTTCTTCTCTATCTAGAATATCCCGATTTAAGATCTATAAATTGAAAGACCTCGGTCCAGGTCTGATCTGGTTGGGTACCAGATCTTGGATTTTTTAGAGGTAGTTTCAGAGGCGTTCTTCATCTGGAACGAAAGGCTGACGAAGAAAACAGCAACCAGGCTAATTTTGTCAAGGGCCTTGGATCGTGTCCAGAAGTCTCCAGATCCATTCGTTGCTGGTTCCGCTGCTCCAAAAATCCGTGGGAGGAGCCGGGATCGTGCTCCAACAATGGCTTCGTTAAGAACGAAGAAGAGCCCTACATTTATAAGTGGGCTAATGGTCCAGTAGTAGTATTTCTTATATTGTATGTGGATGACATTCTCTTAATCGAGAATGATGTCCCTGCATTACAGGGAATAAAGATTTGGCTATCGTCATAATTCTTCATGAAGGATCTGGGAGAAGCTTCCTACATCCTAGGGATGAGGATCTATAGGGATAGATCTAAAAGGCTGCTTGGCTTATCCCAGTCCACGTACATTGATACTATGCTGAAAAGGTTCAGCATGGAGAATTCCAAGAAAGGCTATCTACTGATAGGCCATGGAATTTCTCTCTCGAAGAGGGATTATCCGACAACACCTCAAGAGAGAGAATGTATGGATATAATTTCATATGCTTCGGCAGTGGAATCTATCATGTACGCCATGATATGTACACGACTAGATGTGGCATACTCACTAGGGGTAGTGAGTAGAAACCAATCTGATCCAGGAGAGAATCACTGGAAATTTGTTAAAATCATCCTGAAGTATTTAAGAAATACTAAAGACCAGTGGCTTGTTTATGGTGAATCAGACTTGAGACTTATAGGGTTTACAGACTCTAGTTTCCAGTCTGATCATGATGACAGCAAAAGTGTGTTGGGATTTATTTTTACCCTTTATAGTGGGGCTATCTGCTGGAAGAGTTTCAAGCAGCACACAGTGGCAATTCAGTTTGCGAGGCGGAGTATGTCGCTGCATCAGATGCTACCAAAAAAGCGGTGTGGCTAAGAAAGTTCATCACCGAGCTCGGAGTAGCACCCTCCCTTGTTGGTCCAGTTCTGCTCTACTGTGATAGCTCTGGAGCCATTGCTCAGGCGAAGGAACTGAAGGCACACCAGCAGACGAAGCATATTCTGCACCGCTACCATCTCATCCGAGAAATTGTGGATTGAGGTGACGTCGACCTTCAAAAGATCGACGGGAAGGAGAACCTGGCCGACCCATTCTCTAATGCCATTGTGGTGAAAGAGTTTGACAACTACAAGTCGAAGATGGGTATTAGATACTGCACCGATTGGCTTTAGGCCAAATGAGAGATTGTTGGGAATAGTGTCCCAAAGCCAATCGTCAGCCTGTTAACGGTTGTGCTCCTTTTGTATATGTACATGAATTATGAATTAATAAAAATTATTTTGGTATTTTTTTTTCATTACAAAATGTTTCATCTTCTAATGAACTTCTATGTTGTGGTGAAGTCCTTAGGACTATTTAGACTCGACCAAGGAGGATTTATCGTTTAGTCCTTAAATCTGTTCGTGACCAAATGATACGTTGCTACCAAGGATGACAACGTTTATCAAGCATAGGTCGTTGTATGCCATATAAGATGGTTGTCCTCTTAACCAAAGAGTGTGTAGACACTGGTATGGCATACAGATGAGATGTAAGGGTACATCTGCACTGAACGTGACCGACTTCGGAGCTATTTCTACTATCAAGATTTGCTCTGATAGAATATGGGTATAAATATCCTTCCGACCTAAGACCGCCATGGTGACTTGCAAGCAACTCACTGAACTTAGGCACTGGACTACCTGAATTTCTAATTCAGTGATGGAAGGCTGCTGGGTGTAGTCAAGTACATGACTTGTCAGTGTGTGTGTCAAGATGGGATTGACCACTTCAATTTAAGAGCTGTGTACAGTTGTATTTTAGTTTAGCAAAATCTTGGCCAAGGTAGTCCTAGTGAGGAGTCATAGGACTGTTTGAGTTGAGCACGATTCGGATGATCTGATCAGGGTTGATAGTTTAACCTGAGTCATCCTAAACACAGGGGTCAAAAGAATGAATTATACAGTAACTGTTGGTGCAAAAATCCGCTTGCGCCGGAGAAGCTGGAGTCGGGGAAGCCGCGGTCGCCGTCGGGACCTGCAAGGGAAGTCTAAACCGGAGGTGGGGTTGCTCCGGCAAGACCCTCCGACGCTCAAGTCAGTTTTCTGCCTCAACAAGAATGGAGTGCTCGAACGGAGAATTTAGCAGAGTTTTGAGATAAGGAAGAATGAGCTTAGAGAATAACGTATCTGGATCCCCCTTTTATAGACGGAGGAGGCAACGAATTGATGGCGATGTTTGTAACCGCCTGGTAGTGGGCCGCCCATGGTCAGGGGAATTGATTGCGGAAGATAGTGGAGTGGACACGTGGCCATCACCTCGACCCGCCACGTGGAATCTGTTATGAGGGGTGGAGCAGCATCCGTTGTCAGCAGATAGGAGAATCGCATGGTATCCGTCGCAGGAGGTGGAGCAGGTTCGTGGCCGCCACTGTGGCCTGCCAGAGGATGGTGGAGCAGGGCGGCGATGGCTACTGTGGCCTGTCAGGGAATGATGAAACTGCGCGGAGTCTGCCACAGGTAGTGGAGCAGGGTCGTGGGTGGAGCCCGACTTCTGGGGGAGTCCGGGCGGAACCCCCTTGGAGCTGACGTTGGGGGCGGAGCTCGGCTCTCGTAGGAGTTCGGGCGAAGTCTGCTTGCGGCTGCAGTCGTTGGCGTTGAGGACGTAGCTCGGATCCCTTAAGAGCCCGGTCGGAGCTGTGCTGATGTCGGTGCTGGAGGCAGAGCCCGGCTCCCGTAGGAGTCCGGGCGGAGCTGTGCTGCAACCAAAGTCAGAGGTGAAATCCGGCTCCCATAGGAGTCCGGTCGGAGCTTACCCGTAATTGATGCCGGAGGCAGAGCCCGGCTCCCGTAGGAGTCCGGGCGGAGCTGCATTGCAGTTGATGTCAAGGACGGAGCCCGGCTCCCGTAGGAGTCCGAGCGGAGCTGCGTTGCAGTTGATGTCGAGGATGGAGCCCGGCTCCCGTAGGGGTCCGGGCGGAGCTGTGCTGCAACCAAAGTCAGAGGTGAAGTCCGGCTCCCGTAGGAGTCCGGTCGGAGCTTACCCGCAATTGATGTCGGAGGCAGAGCCCGGCTCCCGTAGGAGTCCGGGCGGAGCTGCACTTGCTGTCGGCGGTGGAGCCCGGCTCCCGTAGGAGTCCGGGCGGAGCTGCACTTGCTGTCGGCGGTGGAGCCCGGCTCCCGTAGGAGTCCGGGCGGAGCTGCATTTGCTATTGGCGGTGGAGCCCGGCTCCCGTAGGAGTCCGGGCGGAGCTGCACTTGATGTCGACGGTGGAGCTCAGCTCCCGTAGGAGTCCGGGTGGAGCTGCACTTGCTGTCGGCGGTGGAGCTCGGCTCCCGTAGGAGTCCGGGTGGAGCTGCACTTGCTGTCGGCGGTGGAGCCCGGCTCCCGTAGGAGTCCGGGCGGAGCTGCACTTGCTATGGGCGGTGGAGCCCGGCTCCCGTAGGAGTCCGGGCGGAGCTGCACTTGATGTCGACGGTGGAGCCCGGCTCCCGTAGGAGTCCGGGCGGAGCTGCACTTGTTGTCGGCGGTGGAGCCCGGCTCCCGTAGGAGTCCGGGCGGAGCTGCACTTGCTGTTGGCGGTGGAGCCCGGCTCCCGTAGGAGTCCGGGCGGAGCTACACTTGATGTCGACGGTGGAGCCCGACTCCCGTAGGAGTCCGGGTGGAGCTGCACTTGCTGTCGGCGGTGGAGCCCGGCTCCCGTAGGAGTTCGGGCGGAGCTGCACTTGATGTCGGCGGTGGAGCCCGGCTCCCGTAGGAGTCCGGGCGGAGCTGCACTTGATGTCGATTCCGTTGAGGGTTTCGGCTGTGGGTATTTTATACCCAACAGTAACCATATTCACGTAGGTTCTGAGTGTTGCGATTGTGACTATTCGACCTATCTGGACATTGGGTACCATTGCTAGATGGTCACTTTGATTAGTACAGGAATTGGTTCCTGTGCTACCGACTTAGGTTCGAACCTGTGAGATCACACACATTAGAGGTTCCTATCTGATCTGATAGCTGGTGAAGAGTCCTTCATGTCTGGGATTCTATGATCGAGAATCAGGATTCTCTGATCATAAATTTCACACATTTTGGATACCGGGGTCAAGAGTCCCACTGGTTTAGGACTCTTCGATCAGGGTTATATATCGATGAATTCTGATGCCCGATTACCCATCGGATTTAGACTCAATATTTATGAGAGATTTAATTAGTGATTTGATCGCTAATTAACTCAATTTGATTAAGTAATTTTTTTTTGATCAAGTCCAATTGAATTGGATTCAGTTGGGTTTGACCCGATTAGGTTAAGAGTTGACCTAATCATCGAGATGGTTTGGTCCCTGATATGATCAGGGGTTGGGCTTAATCAATTCCTGATTTGATTAGGATTTTATTGAGCCTAATTAAGCCTAATTAAGTTAGGTTTAAATTAGTCTAATTGGGCCTAACTTATTTGGTTCAATTAGGTTGGTTTAAATAATGAAACCACCTTGACCCATTCTCCCTGCGCCACCTCACTTCCACTGCGCCCATTTGAATTCACAAGAAGGAAGTTCTCATGAATTTTTCCTCATGCAAAGCCTTCCTCACACCCTACTTTAATGCATCAAATGAGTGGATAAGGATGATTGGTTGGCCATTCAAATTCAAAATAAAGTTTGAATTTGAATGAGCAACCAATCTTAGCGCCTTGACCTTATCCTCTTTTAATATCTCATTTATTACATGAGAAAATGTTTCTCATGAAATCACTCACGTACAAATTAAGCCACACCCTCCTCTTCTCACACCCTTAGTGGATAGGGATAAATTGGTTTCCATTTGAATTCAAAATTTGATTGAATTCAAATGTGCAATTACTCATCTTTATCCTCTCACGTGGATAAGACATTTGTTGTTGTTTTAAAAGGAGGAGAAGAGTTGGGCGTGGGTAATTGGAAAAATTTTGAAGAGAAAATTTGGGTGTGAGAAATCCTTATGCGTGAGATGAAGGTCCATATCCTTTCGAGAGAAAAAGATAAAAAAAAAGGTGCGCAGGGTTTCAGTGAGTTCCCCAGGGTTTCAGCCTGGGGTTAGGGAAGTGAGAAGGTGAGCTACGAGTGTCGTGAGCCCATCAAATTTCAGTGAGATCTTCATCATCCTCTTAAGCATGTCTGCTGACGATCCAGAGTATCCAAAGAATTGGCAGACATCGATCGAAGGAGTTCGATCAACATCGACCGTCGAAAGGACTCTACAACAAGCTAGCACTCGTGAGGAGTCGATCAGATCGAAAACTTTATGTGGATGATCTGCAGAGGCCAGACACGCTGTGTGGCTGCATCGCGATGATCAGACTCTTCCAACGATGATCAGATTGTGGTGATCTACTACCCGCACAAAGGTATTATGTTTTGAATACATTATAGTAAAGTATTTATTGTTCAAATTTGAATTTTAAATTTAAATGCATGCATGCTATATATCATATTTAGATCCTAGTGTAGGATAAATTTATGTTAATTAAGTAGATTAATTAATATTTTTTTACTGTAAAATCATAATTTTAAAAAAGTTTTAAAATTACCATTTTACTCCTACACTAAATTTTGCTTCAATCAGATGACATCACTCCACCAATCAAAATTTTTTCAGATTTATTGGAATTTTTTGATTGGTCGAATGATGTGGCACTGCGCAGCGTATCAGGCTCTATATAAACTCTGTCTTTACCTAGGGTTTAAGAGATTGTGCCCAACCCATCAAAGCTGCCACCCCCCTTCCTCTTCTCCACATCTCATCTGAAGTCCTCCCTCCCCTCTTCATGCCCAAGGAGTTGGGCATCCATCTGATGCAAGATCAAGGTGTGGTGATGCCTTGAACAGAAAGGCTGTAGGAGTCCTTCGACAAGCTGTAGCTCCAACTTCAAGAAGACTTTTGAAGATCTTCCTAATCAGATTTAGTTTTAATTTTTGGAGCAGAGATTTGCAAGGAGATGATGATCTAGGTCCTATCTGAGTGGATACTGGTAGAGGCCAGAGAATTACAGGGCTAAATCAGAACCTCAGGCTTGCTGCGATCATCTACAGGGTAATCAGATTACCTTTGAGGTATTTCATATTTTCTCATACTTTTAGATTTATTTTAGAATTAATATTAGATAATAAAATTAGATCTAAAGATTTAGATCTAAAATAAATATAGGATAATTTTTTTTTTTAAATTATTTCACCCCATATTTGATGAAATCTGAAAGATCCTACAAGAAAAAAGGTGGTTTATCCTTCAACTGGTATCAGAGCCAGGTTCATGGCTCAGTTTTAGATCTAATTTAGATCTAATTTTAATTTTAATTTATCTGATATTAAAGAATTTTAGATGTCACATCAGATATGATAGGATCTGAAATCAAAATATTTAAAATTAAATCTGAGAAGATCTAACATGCATGAGATGCATGACTAGACTAGGAATAGTTTTGATCTATGAATAGTCTTGTAAGTTTATATTTTAATGAGATTAAAATATAATTTAGATCTAATTTATTTTCTATTTTTTTGATGATATAAATGTCATATTAAGATAAAAAATAGAAAATAAAAATTTGGATGATACATAAGATTGATCTGTTGCATGCCTAGACTAGTTGTAGAATTATTCTAGTAACTGTCTAGAATAAATTTTATGTTGAATAGTTCAATTTAAATTTTATTTTTTAGATGTTACATGTGATGTATTAAATCTGAAAGCATGTTAATTAGATCAATTTTTGATACATGAGATGTATGCAATGCATGTATTAGTTAGATCTTTAATTGTATATGTGATATGTAAATTTAGATCTAACTAGTTTTGTAGTTAAATTTATATTTCTGATTAAGGTGTTCCTCATGGTCGTCCGGTCATAAGAACAAAGTAGGGTCTAAAGGCCCTCTCCTCTCATTCAATGGGTGTTCTTATGACGTGTAGGGGTGCTGTACATTCATCCTTAATCAGAAATCAAAACTTACTTTTCTGCAAAATTCTAGATCCTGAAACCCTAGGATTTATTTTATATATTTTGTTTATGAACCCAAGACTTAATGAATGAATTAAGCTTATGGAATTAAATTAGGTCTAAAATTGAGAATTTCAGATCTAAGTTATTTTCATAAAATTGGGTTCAGGATTGGGTAGCTCAATTAGGTCTAGCGGTTGATCAAACCGAATCAACAGTTAGTTAGGTGGGATCATGAAAGGTAATAATTGACCAGCCTAATAGGATTAAGTCTGGATCAAGATCGAATCACATTTAGATGTGACTCGATCAAGTTAAGACCTAATTTGGCTCAGTGGTTAGAGCCTAGATTATAGGCTAACCCAATTAGTTCTAGTTCGACAATTTGGTGTCTAAGATAAGTTAGACAGATACGACCGACTGGTTTTTAATTGGGAGCTACTCGACTCGAATGCGTTCTTGTCGAGTTAATGGCATATCCCTTCCACCGGTCTCACTTACCTGGCCATATGTGTCGATCCTGTTCTGATTAGAGGTGGCTATAAATTCGAGCTAACCCATGCCACTAGGTTAGTCATAATTGTTATGACTATGTCAAGCCAAGTTTAAAGAGACCTAAATCAAATCTCCCTAATAAAAATATTAAGTCTAGGTCTTCCACCAT
>NC_025993.2:57078170-57220633 GCF_000442705.2 Elaeis guineensis
GGTTCGTGGCGCACTGTGCCCCAGAGGATGGTGGAGCAGGGCGCGATGGCTACTGTGGCCTGTCAGGGAATGATGAAACTGCGCGGAGTCTGCCACAGGTAGTGGAGCAGGGTCGTGGGTGGAGCCCGACTTCTGGGGAGTCCGGGCGGAACCCCCTTGGAGCTGACGTTGGGGGCGGAGCTCGGCTCTCGTAGGAGTTCGGGCGAAGTCTGCTTGCGGCTGCAGTCGTTGGCGTTGAGGACGTAGCTCGGATCCCTTAAGAGCCCGGTCGGAGCTGTGCTGATGTCGGTGCTGGAGGCAGAGCCCGGCTCCCGTAGGAGTCCGGGCGGAGCTGTGCTGCAACCAAAGTCAGAGGTGAAATCCGGCTCCCATAGGAGTCCGGTCGGAGCTTACCCGTAATTGATGCCGGAGGCAGAGCCCGGCTCCCGTAGGAGTCCGGGCGGAGCTGCATTGCAGTTGATGTCAAGGACGGAGCCCGGCTCCCGTAGGAGTCCGAGCGGAGCTGCGTTGCAGTTGATGTCGAGGATGGAGCCCGGCTCCCGTAGGGGTCCGGGCGGAGCTGTGCTGCAACCAAAGTCAGAGGTGAAGTCCGGCTCCCGTAGGAGTCCGGTCGGAGCTTACCCGCAATTGATGTCGGAGGCAGAGCCCGGCTCCCGTAGGAGTCCGGGCGGAGCTGCACTTGCTGTCGGCGGTGGAGCCCGGCTCCCGTAGGAGTCCGGGCGGAGCTGCACTTGCTGTCGGCGGTGGAGCCCGGCTCCCGTAGGAGTCCGGGCGGAGCTGCATTTGCTATTGGCGGTGGAGCCCGGCTCCCGTAGGAGTCCGGGCGGAGCTGCACTTGATGTCGACGGTGGAGCTCAGCTCCCGTAGGAGTCCGGGTGGAGCTGCACTTGCTGTCGGCGGTGGAGCTCGGCTCCCGTAGGAGTCCGGGTGGAGCTGCACTTGCTGTCGGCGGTGGAGCCCGGCTCCCGTAGGAGTCCGGGCGGAGCTGCACTTGCTATGGGCGGTGGAGCCCGGCTCCCGTAGGAGTCCGGGCGGAGCTGCACTTGATGTCGACGGTGGAGCCCGGCTCCCGTAGGAGTCCGGGCGGAGCTGCACTTGTTGTCGGCGGTGGAGCCCGGCTCCCGTAGGAGTCCGGGCGGAGCTGCACTTGCTGTTGGCGGTGGAGCCCGGCTCCCGTAGGAGTCCGGGCGGAGCTACACTTGATGTCGACGGTGGAGCCCGACTCCCGTAGGAGTCCGGGTGGAGCTGCACTTGCTGTCGGCGGTGGAGCCCGGCTCCCGTAGGAGTTCGGGCGGAGCTGCACTTGATGTCGGCGGTGGAGCCCGGCTCCCGTAGGAGTCCGGGCGGAGCTGCACTTGATGTCGATTCCGTTGAGGGTTTCGGCTGTGGGTATTTTATACCCAACAGTAACCATATTCACGTAGGTTCTGAGTGTTGCGATTGTGACTATTCGACCTATCTGGACATTGGGTACCATTGCTAGATGGTCACTTTGATTAGTACAGGAATTGGTTCCTGTGCTACCGACTTAGGTTCGAACCTGTGAGATCACACACATTAGAGGTTCCTATCTGATCTGATAGCTGGTGAAGAGTCCTTCATGTCTGGGATTCTATGATCGAGAATCAGGATTCTCTGATCATAAATTTCACACATTTTGGATACCGGGGTCAAGAGTCCCACTGGTTTAGGACTCTTCGATCAGGGTTATATATCGATGAATTCTGATGCCCGATTACCCATCGGATTTAGACTCAATATTTATGAGAGATTTAATTAGTGATTTGATCGCTAATTAACTCAATTTGATTAAGTAATTTTTTTTTGATCAAGTCCAATTGAATTGGATTCAGTTGGGTTTGACCCGATTAGGTTAAGAGTTGACCTAATCATCGAGATGGTTTGGTCCCTGATATGATCAGGGGTTGGGCTTAATCAATTCCTGATTTGATTAGGATTTTATTGAGCCTAATTAAGCCTAATTAAGTTAGGTTTAAATTAGTCTAATTGGGCCTAACTTATTTGGTTCAATTAGGTTGGTTTAAATAATGAAACCACCTTGACCCATTCTCCCTGCGCCACCTCACTTCCACTGCGCCCATTTGAATTCACAAGAAGGAAGTTCTCATGAATTTTTCCTCATGCAAAGCCTTCCTCACACCCTACTTTAATGCATCAAATGAGTGGATAAGGATGATTGGTTGGCCATTCAAATTCAAAATAAAGTTTGAATTTGAATGAGCAACCAATCTTAGCGCCTTGACCTTATCCTCTTTTAATATCTCATTTATTACATGAGAAAATGTTTCTCATGAAATCACTCACGTACAAATTAAGCCACACCCTCCTCTTCTCACACCCTTAGTGGATAGGGATAAATTGGTTTCCATTTGAATTCAAAATTTGATTGAATTCAAATGTGCAATTACTCATCTTTATCCTCTCACGTGGATAAGACATTTGTTGTTGTTTTAAAAGGAGGAGAAGAGTTGGGCGTGGGTAATTGGAAAAATTTTGAAGAGAAAATTTGGGTGTGAGAAATCCTTATGCGTGAGATGAAGGTCCATATCCTTTCGAGAGAAAAAGATAAAAAAAAAGGTGCGCAGGGTTTCAGTGAGTTCCCCAGGGTTTCAGCCTGGGGTTAGGGAAGTGAGAAGGTGAGCTACGAGTGTCGTGAGCCCATCAAATTTCAGTGAGATCTTCATCATCCTCTTAAGCATGTCTGCTGACGATCCAGAGTATCCAAAGAATTGGCAGACATCGATCGAAGGAGTTCGATCAACATCGACCGTCGAAAGGACTCTACAACAAGCTAGCACTCGTGAGGAGTCGATCAGATCGAAAACTTTATGTGGATGATCTGCAGAGGCCAGACACGCTGTGTGGCTGCATCGCGATGATCAGACTCTTCCAACGATGATCAGATTGTGGTGATCTACTACCCGCACAAAGGTATTATGTTTTGAATACATTATAGTAAAGTATTTATTGTTCAAATTTGAATTTTAAATTTAAATGCATGCATGCTATATATCATATTTAGATCCTAGTGTAGGATAAATTTATGTTAATTAAGTAGATTAATTAATATTTTTTTACTGTAAAATCATAATTTTAAAAAAGTTTTAAAATTACCATTTTACTCCTACACTAAATTTTGCTTCAATCAGATGACATCACTCCACCAATCAAAATTTTTTCAGATTTATTGGAATTTTTTGATTGGTCGAATGATGTGGCACTGCGCAGCGTATCAGGCTCTATATAAACTCTGTCTTTACCTAGGGTTTAAGAGATTGTGCCCAACCCATCAAAGCTGCCACCCCCCTTCCTCTTCTCCACATCTCATCTGAAGTCCTCCCTCCCCTCTTCATGCCCAAGGAGTTGGGCATCCATCTGATGCAAGATCAAGGTGTGGTGATGCCTTGAACAGAAAGGCTGTAGGAGTCCTTCGACAAGCTGTAGCTCCAACTTCAAGAAGACTTTTGAAGATCTTCCTAATCAGATTTAGTTTTAATTTTTGGAGCAGAGATTTGCAAGGAGATGATGATCTAGGTCCTATCTGAGTGGATACTGGTAGAGGCCAGAGAATTACAGGGCTAAATCAGAACCTCAGGCTTGCTGCGATCATCTACAGGGTAATCAGATTACCTTTGAGGTATTTCATATTTTCTCATACTTTTAGATTTATTTTAGAATTAATATTAGATAATAAAATTAGATCTAAAGATTTAGATCTAAAATAAATATAGGATAATTTTTTTTTTTAAATTATTTCACCCCATATTTGATGAAATCTGAAAGATCCTACAAGAAAAAAGGTGGTTTATCCTTCAACTGGTATCAGAGCCAGGTTCATGGCTCAGTTTTAGATCTAATTTAGATCTAATTTTAATTTTAATTTATCTGATATTAAAGAATTTTAGATGTCACATCAGATATGATAGGATCTGAAATCAAAATATTTAAAATTAAATCTGAGAAGATCTAACATGCATGAGATGCATGACTAGACTAGGAATAGTTTTGATCTATGAATAGTCTTGTAAGTTTATATTTTAATGAGATTAAAATATAATTTAGATCTAATTTATTTTCTATTTTTTTGATGATATAAATGTCATATTAAGATAAAAAATAGAAAATAAAAATTTGGATGATACATAAGATTGATCTGTTGCATGCCTAGACTAGTTGTAGAATTATTCTAGTAACTGTCTAGAATAAATTTTATGTTGAATAGTTCAATTTAAATTTTATTTTTTAGATGTTACATGTGATGTATTAAATCTGAAAGCATGTTAATTAGATCAATTTTTGATACATGAGATGTATGCAATGCATGTATTAGTTAGATCTTTAATTGTATATGTGATATGTAAATTTAGATCTAACTAGTTTTGTAGTTAAATTTATATTTCTGATTAAGGTGTTCCTCATGGTCGTCCGGTCATAAGAACAAAGTAGGGTCTAAAGGCCCTCTCCTCTCATTCAATGGGTGTTCTTATGACGTGTAGGGGTGCTGTACATTCATCCTTAATCAGAAATCAAAACTTACTTTTCTGCAAAATTCTAGATCCTGAAACCCTAGGATTTATTTTATATATTTTGTTTATGAACCCAAGACTTAATGAATGAATTAAGCTTATGGAATTAAATTAGGTCTAAAATTGAGAATTTCAGATCTAAGTTATTTTCATAAAATTGGGTTCAGGATTGGGTAGCTCAATTAGGTCTAGCGGTTGATCAAACCGAATCAACAGTTAGTTAGGTGGGATCATGAAAGGTAATAATTGACCAGCCTAATAGGATTAAGTCTGGATCAAGATCGAATCACATTTAGATGTGACTCGATCAAGTTAAGACCTAATTTGGCTCAGTGGTTAGAGCCTAGATTATAGGCTAACCCAATTAGTTCTAGTTCGACAATTTGGTGTCTAAGATAAGTTAGACAGATACGACCGACTGGTTTTTAATTGGGAGCTACTCGACTCGAATGCGTTCTTGTCGAGTTAATGGCATATCCCTTCCACCGGTCTCACTTACCTGGCCATATGTGTCGATCCTGTTCTGATTAGAGGTGGCTATAAATTCGAGCTAACCCATGCCACTAGGTTAGTCATAATTGTTATGACTATGTCAAGCCAAGTTTAAAGAGACCTAAATCAAATCTCCCTAATAAAAATATTAAGTCTAGGTCTTCCACCATTATGGATGTGCAGGCCCTTTTCGAGGTTGATTGTTCTCGGCTGGATACAGTAGCTCAGTTGCACCGAAAAGATGCAACCATGTCTATTAGGTATTGGATGCTATGAATTAAAGGATGGGTTGGGCTCAATATTCTGGTGGGTTTGACTTAACTAAGGATTGGAGCAATATTCTGGGCATAGTGAGCTTCATGAATTAGAGATCAAGTTTTGAATGCACCATGATTAGAGAATCATTGGACAAGAGTTGTCCACTCATCGGTTGATCCATCACCAATAACTGTTAGGTGAGGTGATGAGCTAGTCGGTGAGACCGCACCACCCACTAGAAATCACTGATCATGGAGATTTTCACATCACTACAAAGGGAGTGTAGGGATCTGAGAAAATAGTGGGAGCCTAATTTATTTAAAAATAAAACTCCTAAATAAATTGGTTAAGTCTAATTACAAAATCTAACTAGAAACTTTTGACTCTCTACAGGAAACATGACTGCATCCAACCCCCTGACCAAAATACTAGACACCCACAGATTGACTGGACCCAATTTCAAGGACTGGTTAAGGAACTACAGAATTATTCTGGATTCCAAAAAATTGACCCATATCTCGGACCAGGACCCACCTGCCATGCCAGCACGTCCGACTGCTGAATAGAGAGCATCTCTAGAAAAATGGATGGATGATGATAACAAAGCAAGGTACTACATGTTGGGTGCAATGTCTGATGACTTGCAGCACCAACATGAGAATATTATGACTACCCGTCAAATGTTGGCTCACCTACAAGAGTTGTTTGGTGAACAAAGTCGCGCAGCCAAGTATCAAGTTTGTCAAAGACTTTTTAAGGCTAAAATGAGTGATGGGAAGTCAGTCCAAGATCATTGTTTGACAATGATCAAGAATCTTGAGGAGCTTGAGAAGCTCGATGTCATCTTAGACATGGATTTTCAGATTGATGTGATCTTTTAGTCCTTGTCTGATGCATATGGTCAGTTCATCATGAACTTCCATATGCATAAAATGCAGTGTACCTTAGCCGAGTTAATGAATATGTTGGTTATGGCTGAGCTTTCTATAAAGGTTTTAAAAGGCTCAGTTCTTACTGTGGAGCAGACTTCTTCCAAGAGAAAGTCTTTTGGAATGAAAAAGAAGTCTGCAAAGAAGCAGAAGGTGGATAGAAAGAAGAAGAAGACAGAACCGAAGAAGAAAGCTGCTGAAAAGAAAAAATATTTTTACTGCCAATCAGATGGCCATTGGAAGCGGAACTGTCCTCAGTACCTGGCCACCCTAAAGAATAAGAAAGATGGTCCTTCTGGAGGTATGCTCATTTTAGATTCTAATCTTACAGTTTCTTCTGCATCCAGTTGGGTGCTTGACTCTGGTTCTAGTGCTCATTTGTACACTTCTATGCAGGGTCTTGAGGAGAGTAGGAGGCTGAGGGATGGGGAGATGATCCTACGCATCGAAAATGGAGCAAGAGTTACTGCTGTGGCCGTGGAAACCTACCCTCTTTGATTACCATTAGGATTAGATTTATTTCTTAGAGATTGTTATTATGTGCCTGCAGTAAGTAGAAATTTGATTTCTGTTTCATGTTTAGCACAAGAAGGCTATGTGATTAGCTTTCATAAGGACCATTGTAACATATTTTATGAAAATAATAAAGTTGCAAATGATTTTCTTACTAAAGGTCTCTATTAGCTACATATTGATGTATCTGTATTTAATATCGAGCAAAATATGAAAGCCATAGAAATTAAAAGGCCCAGAGATAGTCTAAATGATAGGTATCCGTGGCACCTAAGGCTAGGTCATATAGCGGAAGACAGGGTTAACAAATTGGAGAAATCCGAGCTATTGAGTTTGTCGACTTTCGAGTCATATCCAATTTGTGAATCATGCCTTCAAGGCAAAATGACCAAACTCCCTTTTGTAGGACATGGGAAAAGGGCCACAGACCTACTTGTCCTAGTACATACGGATGTGTGCGGCCCATTTGATGTGCTGGCTAGAGGCAAATATGTCTACTTCATTCCCTTTACCGATGATATGTCTAGGTATGGGTATATATTTCTAATGAAGCACAAGTCTGAAGTCTTTGAAAGGTTCAAAGAATTCAGACATGAAGTAGAAAAACAAACAGAAAAGTCCATTAAGGTTCTTCGATCAGATCGAGGAGGTGAATACCTTAGTCGGGAGTTCCTAGACTATCTTAAGGACAATGGCATAGTCTCTTAATGGACTCCACCTAGAATGCCACAACTCAACGAGATTTCAGAATGGAGAAATCAGACTCTATTAGATATGGTCCATTCCATGATGAGCTTCACAGACCTCCCTGAGTTTCTTTGGGGATATTGTCTCATGACAGCAATATATGTATTGAATAGGATTTCATCTAAAACTGTTCCTACCACACCGTATGAGATATGGCATGGTAAGAAGCCAAGTCTGAATCATCTCAGAATTTGGGGTTGTCCGGCTTATGTCAAGAGACAGCAGGCGGACAAGTTAGAGTTCAGATCTTTTAGAGCTCGATTCATAGGATATCCTAAAGAGTCATTAGGATACTATTTTTATATTCTGAAAGACCACAATGTGATTGTGAGTCGAAATACTATTTTTCTTGAAAAATAGTTTATTCAAGATGGTGGCATCAGAAGAATAATTAAACTCAAGGAGAATGTCTCCCAAGAGCAATGAGCTAAAGAACCTGAGGAACCAAATGAATCAGAACCAGTCCTAACACAACCTCTTCCACCTCATAGATCAATTAAGATTTCTCATCCTCCTGAAAGGTACTTAGGTACCATACAAGAGGATATAGAGAAAATGTTCATCACGGAAAATGAGGCTCATGGTGATGATCCCAAGACCTATGATGAGGCAATATCAGATATCGACTCCAAGAAATGGTTAGAGGCAATGAGATCAAAAATTGACTCGATGCACTCAAACCTAGTTTGGACCTTAGTAGATCCACTTGAAGGTTTTGTACCTATTGGGTGTAAATGGATCTTCAAGAGAAAGATAGGTGCAGATGGGAATGAAGAGACATTCAAGGCTAGGCTCGTAGCGAAAGGTTATAGTCAGTGCGAAGGCATTGACTATCAGGATACCTTCTCGCCCGTAGCCATGCTAAAATCCATCCGTACATGGTTTGCTATTGCAGCCTGTTTGGATTATGAAATATGGCAGATGGACGTGAAGACAGCTTTCTTAAATGGATATCTTGAGGAAGATATCTATATGGAACAGCCACCTGGTTTCACATCTAGTGAAGATGATCACAAGGTTTGCAAGCTGCAAAGGTCCATTTATGGACTTAAGCAAGCATCTCAGAGCTGGAATACTCGTTTCAATGATGTGATCAAAATGTTTGGTTTCATCAAAAACGAGGAGGAACTATGTGTGTTCAAAAAGGTCAGTGGGAGTGCAGTTGTCTTCCTCATATTGTACGTAGATGACATCCTCCTAATTGGGAATGACATTCCCATGTTGACCTTAGTCAAAGTATGGTTGTCTAAGGAGTTCTCTATGAAAGATCTAGAACAGGAATCCTTTATACTGGGTATTGAGGTCTATAGAGATAGACCAAATAGGATGCTGGGACTTTCACAGAAGATGTACATAGAGGAGGTGCTAAAAAGGTTTAGCATGGAAAACTCCAAAAGAGGTTTAGTACCTTTTAGATATGGCATTCATCTCTCCAAGAAGATGTGCCGTAGCACTCCTGAGGAGATTGAACACATGAGCAAGATCCCTTATGCTTCGGCAATTGGGAGCCTCATGTATGCCATGCTATGTATATGATATGATATAGCCCATGCTGTGAGTGTCACAAGCAGATATCAGTCGAATCCAGACGAAGAGCATTGGACTTCTGTAAAATATATCCTTAAGTACTTGAGAAGAACTAAGGATATGTTTCTAGTCTTTGGGAATGGAGAACTCTAGATTTAGAGATATACAGACTCAGACTTTATGTCTGATATAGATGATCGAAAGTCGACATCTGGGAGTCTGTTCATTTGCAATGGTGGTGTAGTTAGCTGGAAGAGTTTCAAGCAGACGGTGATTGCTGATTCCACCATGGAGGCAGAGTATATTGCTGCATTAGAAGCTACGAAGGAGGCATTCTGGTACAAGAAGTTTGCTGCAGAGCTTGGAGTGATATCATCGAATGCCATCCCTCTTTACTGTGACA
Source organism: Elaeis guineensis (assembly GCF_000442705.2). Lineage (NCBI taxonomy): Eukaryota > Viridiplantae > Streptophyta > Magnoliopsida > Arecales > Arecaceae > Elaeis > Elaeis guineensis. The sequence goes on from NC_025993.2 coordinate 57,087,587, forward strand.
ATAATAGCCCTAGCTAAGGAGCCAAGGTCTCATCAGAAGTCCAAGCATATCGAGCGATGATTCCATCTGATCCGTGATTACCTCAAAAAAGGATATGTTGAGGTTAAGAGAGTCGACTCCACAGACAATGTGGTAGATCCGCTAACAAAGCTATTAGGCCAGCAAAAGATCGAAGCCCATCTTGAGAAGATGAGACTTAGATATGTAGCCAATTGGCATTAGATCAAGTGGGAGTTTGTTAGATGTGTGCCCTAGATGCCAGATTGGCTGACACATTCCTATATAAATCTAAGGGTAAATTTATAATTTTGACTATAAATCAATAAATAGATTATTTTTTTATTACATTGTGTACATTGTGTCTGTGATACATCCTTTGAGTTAGTAGGAATGTCAATTCATATTTTCAAGAGTTGAAAATTTAAGGCATGAATTTACATAACTAACTCATAAACAGCTCTTGACCATAGGATCATTATGAGGATGGTGATCGATCTGGAAGATTGGTGTATGATTGCTTCTTTAGGGTAGATGTATCTTGAGTCTACGGTATGGCGACACCGAAGCAAGAGTACAGATATTCGTTGAGAATGAGAGTACTGAGCGTGACCACCTTAAGCAGTCATAAGGAAGTCTACTTTCTCGTCGATGACTAAGCTCGATGCTGTAGTTGTGTGTCTAGTTCTTTGATCTGAGGTACATCGACAGTTCACCTTGAGTGTGTTATAGTTTGACTACACCATAACTCGATCTCCTAGTCATTCGAAACCCTGAGGTATATGTTGGCTGTAGCATATTCATTGTAGGAACCAGATCGCACCAAGATGGGATCTATCAATCTCGATAGATGAGAATAGTTCTATGATGATCGAAAGATTGAGTCCTTAAGCTCATGGCCATGGCAGAGTGAAATAATGGAAAAGAGTTTTTCATTGGGGTTTCACATCGGACTCAGATCAATCAATTGATTCATATGACTGATGTTGGGTTTGACGAGTTCACCTTAACCCAAATTAAGTCGGAACTCATGATAGAGGAACTCAATCACATAGGTAGCTGCACCGAGAGGTTCATCTTCAATTCTGATGGGTTGCCACCATATACTGCTAGGTGTCACTGATGGATTTTGGGAGCAATTAGAATGATCTTGATGATCGATAATTCTAATTGTCTGAATCAGAAGAGTTCTGGTCCGTCGAAAGGAGTTTTGATGATGTCGATGATGAGATCATGATATTTCTCATTATCATATAGAATTGAACCTAATTGGGTCACACTAACAAGGTTCAGGATCTGGATGTCATCAATTGGGCTAGCCCAATTGATTTGGATTAGATCCAATTAGGTTCAAGAAAATCGTGCTAGCACACGATTGAGCCTAACTTTCTCTTCGTGTAAAGTTTTTTATCTCGACTGAGCCAAATATGATTTGACTCCTCCAGAGAATCTTGAGAAGGTTTCTCTCAGTCTAAATGAAGCTTGTCCAGCTCAGAAAAAGCTTGTCTTAATTCATGAGATGAATTTAAGACAAGCACCTGCTAATTCCTGACACCTGCCATTTTCATTTTAGGACATCTATCAAATGTTGACATATGGGTCTTAAACTGAAGGCCACTTGACAAGAGATTATTGGAGGTTTTTTGTGGAGTGTCCACCTATCAAAAATAAGCACCAAAGTGGGTGCCACAATTGGATAAGGCTTGCACCCCAAGTGGATAAATATCAAGAGGAGTCTTGATCAACATGGACTCTTTGGTGCCAACATGATTGTGCTTATCCAATGTTGGTGCCAACTCTTGGAGAGAGGCTTGGGTTCTTATCTGATGTGATAAAATGACGTCACTCCACCAATCAAAATTTTTTGATTGGTCGAATGATGTGGCACTGCGCAGCGTATCAGGGTCTATATAAACCCTGTCTGCGCCTAGGGTTTAAGAGATTGCACCAAACCTATCAAAGCTGCTACCCCCCTTCCTCTTCTCTACATCCCACCTGAAGTTCTCCCTCCCCTCTTCACGCCCAAGGAGTTGAGCATCCATCTAATGCAAGATCAAGGTGTGGTGATGCCTTGAACAGGAAGGCTGTAGGAGTTCTTCGACAAGCTGCTGCTCCAACTTTAGGAAGACTTTTGAAGATCTTTCTAATTAGATTTAGTTTTGATTTTTGGAGCAGAGATTTGTGAGGAGAAGGTGATCTAGATCCTACCTGAGTGGATACTGGTAGAGGCCAGATGATTGCGTGGCTAAATCAGAACCTCAGGCTTGCTGCGATCATCTACAGGGTAATCAGATTATCCTTGAGGTATTTTATATTTTCTCATGCTTTTAGATTTTTTTTAGAATTAATATCTGATAATAAAATTAGATCTAGAAATTTAGATCTAAAATAAATATAGGATAATTTTTTTTTAAAATTATTCCACCCCAGATTTGATGAAATCTAGAAGATCCTACAAGAAAAAAGGCGGTTTATCCTTCAACTGGTATCAGAGCCAGGTTCATGGCTCAGTTTCAGATCTAATTTAGATCTAATTTTAATTTTAATTTATTTGATATTAAAAAATTTTAGATGTCACATCAGATGTGATAGGATCTGTTGGGTATAAAATACCTCCCAGTCGAAGTTCATGAAAGGAGTGACCCTCCAGGGATTCTATCGACGTCTGACCTTCGACAACATCTTTCCAAACCTCTCTGGCAGCCGAGCCTCCGCAACGTTCCCAAGCTCTGTCGATGGATAAACCCCCACCAGTGTAGGCCGAATTCTCCATGACAGGCGGACTCCACCCAAGTTTCGATCGTGGTCGACCACCTGCTAAACCTCATCCGGACTCCTACGGGAGCCGGACTTCATCCCTGACTTCAACTGCTGGAAGACTTCATCCGGACTCCTACGGGAGCCGGACCTCGTCCCCGACTCTGACTGTGGGTAGACTTCATCCGGGCTCCTACGGGAGCCAAAATTCATCCGGACTCCTATGAGAGCCGGACTTCGTCCCCAACTCCAACTGCAGGTAGACTTCATCCGGACTCCTACGGGAGCTGGACTTCATCCCCGACTCTGACTGTGGGTAGACTTCATCCGGACTCCTATGGGAGTCGGACTTCATCCCCAACTTCAACTGCAGGTAGACTTCATCCGGACTCCTACGGGAGCCAGACTTCGTCCCCGACTTCAACTGCAGGAAGACTTCATCCGGACTCCTACGGGAGCCGAACTTTGTCCCCTACTTCGACTGCGGGTAGACTTCATCCGTACTCCGACGGGAGCCGAACTTCATCCCCAACTCCAACTGCAGGTAGACTTCATCCGGACTCCTACGGGAGCTGGACTTCATCCCCGATTTTGACTGCGAGTAGACTTCATTCGGACTCCTACGGAAGTCGGATTTCATCCCCGACTTCAACTGCAGGAAGACTTCATCCGGACTCCTACGGGAGCCGGACTTCATCCTCGACTCCGACTGCGGGTAGACTTCATCCGGACTCCTACGGGAGCCGGACTTCGTCCCCAACTCCAACTGCAGGTAGGCTTCATCCAGACTCCTACGAGAGCCAGACTTCGTCCCTGACTCTGACTGCGGGTAGACTTCATTCGGACTCCTACGGGAGCCAGACTTCGTCCCCAACTCCAACTGCAGGAAGACTTCATCCAGACTCCTACGGGAGCCAGACTTCATCCCCGACTTCAACTGCAGGAAGACTTCATCCGGACTCCTACGGGAGCCGGACTTCATCCCTGACTCCAGTTGCAGGAAGACTTCATCCGGACTCCTACGAGAGCCAGACATCTGTTGGGAAATGTGTCCCAAAAAGCCAATCGTCAAGCTGTTGACGGTTGAGCAACCAAGTATTGTAATTGATTTGTTAATAAATAAAATATATTTGGCATTTTCATCATAATCTTTCATCTTCTAATGAACTCCGTTGTTATGATGAAGTCCTTAGGACTATTTAAGTTCGATAAAGAGAGGATTTATCGATTAGTCCTTAAAACTGTTCACGACCAAATGATAGGCTGTTAATAAGGACGACAGCTTCTATCAAGCATAGGTCGCTGTAGGCCATATGGGTTGGTTGTCCTCTTAACCAAGGAGTGTGGAGACACTGGTATGGCATACAGGTGAGATGTAAGGGTACATCGTCATTGAACGTGACCAACTCCAGAGCATTCTACTGTCGAGAATGTCTCTGATGGGATATAGGTATAAGTGTCCCTTAGACTTGAGATCGCCTCAGTGACTTGCAAGCAACTCACTGTGCTTTGGTACTGGACTAATTAAATTTTTAATTCAGGGATGGAAGGCTTCTGGGCACAGTCAAGTACTTGCGAAGTCAGAGTGTGATCGAGATGGGATTGACCACTCCAAGAGTTGGAGAAGAATGAGTCGCTGTATTTCAATTTAGCAAAACTTTGGCCAGGGTAATCCATCAGATGGATTTGATATTTTGAAATACAATGTGGACAACCTGATCAGAGTTGACAGTTGAGCTCTGGGGTGTCCTATGATCATTTTGGTCAAGGGGATGAATTATATGAAAACTATATCCGCATGGGTTCTAAGAATATTGTTCTACACATTCGACCTATCCGGTCGTCGGGTACCATTGCTAGATGGTCACTTCGATTGGTATAAAAATTTGTTCCTATGCTACCGGCTTAGGTTCGGACCTATGAGGTCATACACATTAGAGTTCATGATCCGATCGGATGGTTGATCAACGATTAAGAATCATTATAGGGTTAAATAATCAATACGATTGACATTTAACCCAGTGCAAGTGTTGTAGGAGGATCAATTAGCAATTTGATTGCTAATTGGCTTAATTTGATTAAGCCAATGGGTTGAGATTAAGTCTAATTAAATATGATTTAACTAGATTTGGTTTGGGCTTGATTGGATCAAGTCCAATTGGTTTATTGGATAAGCCAAGTGCAAGGAAAGACTAGTCCTAGTTCAACTAGGACTTGGGTCAATCTAATTTCTAATTTGATTAGAAAATTAATTCAGACTTAAATATAATTTAATCTGATTAAATTAGGTTTTTAATTGGGTTAAGATCTATTTTAATTGGGTTGATCTAATTTTGATTTGATTTGGTTTGGGAAACCAAATTAAAACAAGTTATGAGACAGAATCCTAGTAGGACTAGGATTCCACCTTGCGCCACATAAACCTTCTCCACGCCCTCTCTCTTATTCAACGCCAATCTCCACTTATTTTGTGCAACAAAAGCCCTCTCCCAGATCTCTCCCACGTTCACAAAAGGTCTCCTCTCTTCTTTCTTACATGGAAGGTGATTTGGATCAAATCTAAAAGGAATAAGTTTGGATTTCGAATTCTATGAGATAGAGTTTTAAAAATCCAAATCTCTTTCAATTTTGCACCGAATTTATCCAAATTTTTTTTTAGAATTTTCGTGGCTTTTAGGGTTTACATTATACACCCTTTTCTGGTGATCCATGCACGAAAATATGGAGGAGGTTCTCAAGAGTTGGGCGTCCCTTAACTTGCCATGTTTGGATAAGCCTTGACTAGGTGTTTGACCTAGACAAGGACTCTAGCATATCTCTCTATATAAGATGAGTTTCTTTGTGAAATTTTAAGGGGAGATAGTTTTTTGAGAGGCCTTTCCGCCATCCAAAAATCAGAGAGAAATACCTTTGGGTCGTGGAGATATAAAAGACGCAAGTTTGGGTGTCTAGAGAGAAAAACGTGAAGAAGAAGAGGGTCTTCTTCTAGGGTTTTTATTTTCATATCTTTCCTCCTTCCATCTTGAGTTTCCTGAGAGCGTCTCAGATCTAAAACTCCTCCTTCTACTTTCCATCTTTGGAAGAGTCCAAATCAAGAAGAAGGAGGCACCTGATCAACCATCAAAGAAGGATCAGCGCAGTACTAGCATACTGTGCTGATTTCCTGAAGCAGGACTTCTGATCGAGATTCGTGGGCTCGTGTGGACGACTCCTAGAGGCCGGACGTGTGTGCGGCTTGCAACATCATCCTTAAGCCCGGATCAGCGAGGTTAGAGCATCTAACTTGCAAGGTAATAGATCTGATCTATTATTTAATACATACATTAGATGTAGCTAGTATAGAAACATGTTGATATGATCAACATGTAGTTCATACTATATTTATATATATTTTAATTTTTTATTTAATGCTATGTAATAATCATATAATAAGATCTTAGATCTAGAGATTTTTTGATCTTAAAAAATAAATTTTAATTTATTTTAGTCTTCCGCTGTATGATCTTGAAAAAGTTTCAAGATCTAACCCTGAAACCCTAGATCTGGTTCCTACAATTGGTATCAGAGCCTAGGTTCTTTATTACATGATTATTTATACATGCTTAGATTATTTTTTAGATTAGATCTAATTTATAATCTGATTATTAAATCTGAAATTAAAATTTTAGATCAATCACAAACTGCAAGGTTGTCCTGCTGTAAGGTTTACCCCTTACAGTGCAAAGGTTGTCCTAGTTTGTGTAGATCTATCTTTAATCATAAATTTGTTAGATATGATCTAGATTAAATTTATGATTTATTAGATTTAAAAGATATTTAAGTCTGAAATAAAATCTCTTTGTTAATAATTTTTATGCAAAGAAATTATTTAAAGTTGAAATTATTTCAATTACATGAACCTGTTTAGATTAGATCTAAAGTAGTTTCATGTTTATTTCACTTGCATCTTGATTATGAATCAAACATGCAATATGATTGGTAGAACCATATTGTAAAATTATTTTACAAATATGAAAATAATTTTTTGAAAAGCCGAACCCAACCCTCAGCCCAAAACTTAATTAAGAATTAAGAAGTTGTTTGATTAGGTTCTAGGATTGTGAATTGAAGAACCTAAGACACAAATCATAACACATTGGGTTAATGGGTTAGTGGAAATTAGGTCCATTAATTGGGTTAGACCTATGGTTAGATTAAAGATGGACTTAATTAGAGAATTGACTAAATCTAATCAATTGTTGTCTTAGATTAGGTCAAGGATTCTCTAGATCAATTACAATAGTTGTAGTTGGTCAAGTCCATGTCTTTAACGAGAACCAAATGGACTTGATTCTTGGCTAAGCGGTCTAGCATGAACTGTTAGGTTGATCTAATCGAAACTAATTAAACCAGTTGGTGTCTAAGGTAAACCAGACCAGTGGTTTTTAATTGGGAGCCCGCTTACCTGGCCATTCATGATGGTGTCTAAGGCAAGTTTTGGCAGACCCTCCCACTGATCGAACTTACCTGACCTCTTGGTGAAATTATGTTTTGATCGGATCACTTGACTATTCGAGCTGACCCATGTCAGCTAGGTAAATCAATGTGATTGATTTAGGTGCTCCTAGATCAGCCCTTTTAATGGTCTCCCTTAAGCTGACTTGGTGAAGTCAGTGGGAGAATCATGATAAGCTGGTTCATCTGACCTCATCCTCTATATTATTTAAACTTCTAAAATTATTAGGTCCTTAAAATGATAAAGTTATGGAGATAACTGAGTCATAGCCTCCCATTAAGGTGTTTGATAATGAGTCCATGAACTCAATAATCATTGCAGACCCAAAGGCCTGGTGCTTGTTGACTAATGGAATTATCACTCATCATATGATGACTTGGAAGTGTCTCTCTAATGGTGGTTAGGTGAGCCAACCAAAGTTGGGCTTAATCATTCGTTGGTTAGATACACCAAGTATGATCATGTTAATGGTTGGACCTAACTGGATCCTTACAGTGGAGGCCAAAGCCTACTGATTAGGTTTCTGGGGCAAAATTAAAATTACTAGAAATTGTTTAGAGAAACAATTGGTTATGAACCTACCCTTAGATGTACATGGGTTGGCCAACCAAAGTTGGGCTTGTGTGCAGTCTAAGTGGATTCTAGTACCCGCTAAGGAATTAGGGTAATTCCTCGAATTGAAGGTAGAGGCTACCAATTCGAATAAAATAGTGGGAGAAACCTTTTGATTAAAGCCCAAATCTTTAGGTTTAATGAATCAATTACTAATTAGGTTATGGTTCTCCTTTGTGCAAATATGGCCACTTCCCTATCGCTCCGATCATTGTTGGACAATGATAAGTTGGTGGGACCCAATTTCGGTAGCTGGTACCGAAAGTTGAAGATAGTCCTGGAGTATGAACGGATCCTATATGTGATAATGGATCCTGCACCTGAGGAGCCAGCTGTCAATGCACGTGGAACAGTCAGAGATACTTACCAGAAGTGGCTCAGTGACCGGACCACGGTGCACTGTATCATGCTAGCTGCTATGAGCGACGAGTTCAGTCGCAGATTCGAGACGGCTCAGCCAAAGGACATGCTTCAAGTGTTGGAGGATGCCTTTGGCACACCCGATGACGTGGAGAGGCACAAGACTAGTTGTGCCATCTTCAACGCCAAAATGCGGGATGGTGCCTCTGTCACTAATCATGTATTGTACATGATCGAGCTGATGGAACGATTGAGCAAGCTCGGCTTTCCCTTGCATGAGCAGCTTGGGAAAGATGCAATACTAAACTCGCTGCCCAAGTCTTATCTCCCATTCCTCACTCATTATAGAATGACAAAGCCTGAAGTAAACTACCATGGATTACTGGGGTTACTTCAGAACTTTGAGAAAGATCACCAACTCCATAAGGAGTCGGTGAACTTAGTGGGAGGTTCATCTTCTGGTTCTCGACCCTTTAAGAAAGGGAAGAAGAACAAGAAGAAGAAAGTAAAGAAGGTGCAAGTTCAGGCTAGGACAACTGTGCAGTGTCAGACCAAAAAGATCAAACCCGATAAGAGTCAAGCTGAATGCTTCTTTTGCAAGAAGCGGGGGCACTGGAAGAGGAACTGTCCCCAGTACATTGCCTCCCTAGACCCGAACAGGCAGAGAAAGCAGCAAGTTGTTGCTGGGCAAGGTATTTATATGATAACTCCTTGCAATTTCTCTATTTGTGATATAACTGACTGGGTATTGGATACCGGTAGCCCTTACCATATTTGCAATTCGTTGCAGAGGTTGCAGGTCAGTAGGAGATTCGAGCAAGGCGAGAGGTTCCTGAACGTTGGAGATGGAAGACCAGTTCCAGTTCTAGCATTAGGAATCTTGAAACTTGTATTTGAATCCCATATCGTTGTTCTTAATGATTGTCATTTCTGTCCCAGTTTCTTTTTAAATGTCATTTCTGTAGGCCTTCTGGCCAAAAATAATTATGAAATTTCAATAAAGAAACAAATTTGTAATATCATTGAGAATGGTGTTACTATTTTTTGTGGACATTTGAATAATGGTGTGTATATGTTATCACAACCTGTTAATGTAGTCTATTCAACTGGCAAGCACCCTAGATTAGATAGTGTGTCAGATATCTACTTATGGCACTGTAGGCTAGGTCATATAAACAAGAACAGAATAAACAGGTTGACTCAAGAGGGAATCCTCGAAGTAAGTGATTGTGAATCACTTCCAACCTGTGAGTCCTGTCTTCTTGGTAAAATGACCAAGTCACCTTTTACTGGAAAAGGTGAGAGAGCTACTGAGCTCTTGGGCCTAGTACATACTGATGTATGCGGGCCCATGAGCACAAGTGCTAGAGGTGGATATTTCTACTTCATAACTTTCACGGATGACCTATCCAGATATGGATATGTCTATCTGATGAAACATAAATCAGATTCATTTGAAATGTTCAAACGATTCCGAAGTGAAGTAGAAAAACAAACTGGGAAGAGTATTAAAACTCTTCGATCTGATCGAGGAGGAGAATACCTTTCTAGTGAGTTTCTCACATATCTAGGAGAGAATGGGATTCTCTCCCAATGGACTCCTCCAGGAACACCACAGCATAATGGTGTGTCTGAAAGGAGGAATCGGACTTTGTTAGACATGGTCCGATCCATGATGGGTTTTTGCTAGCTTGCTGATATCCTTCTGGGGATATGCACTCGAATCAGCCTGTTATCTATTAAATAGGGTTCCGAGTAAGCCTGTAATTAAGACTCCATATGAGATATGGATGGGACGTAAGCCAGCACTTTCACACCTTAGGGTCTGGGGGTGCCCGGCCTATGTCAAATGATTAGTCACAGACAAACTTGGACCTAGATCTGACAAATGCTCATTCATAGGGTACCCCAAAGAGACAAAAGGATATTTTTTCTACCATGCTGATGAACAAAAGGTGTTCGTCAGCCTTAAGGCAATCTTTTTAGAAAAGGAGTTCCTTGGTGAAGGAACCATTGCCTCTAAGGTTGAACTTGATGAAGTTCAATAGGTAGAAGGACCGACACCAATAGCTGAACCTGAGTCGGATATGATTAGATCAAATTCGGAGCCCAATATACCTGTACCATTAAGGTGATCCGGTAGAGTACCGCGTCAGCCGGACAGATACTACGGTTTCTTGGTCCGGGACGGTGATCCCATCGAACTTGATGAGAATAATGAGGATCCGATCACCTATATGGATGCTATGCAGAGACCTGATTCCGAGAAATGGCTTGAAGCCATGAAATCCGAAATGGAGTCCATGAAGGTCAACGATGTATGGACATTGGTTGACCCACCTAAAGGGGTTAAACCCATTGGGTGTAAATGGGTCTTCAAAAGGAAGAGGGGCGCAGACGGAAAGGTGGAGACCTATAAAGCCCGTCTGGTTGCCAAGGGGTATCGTCAACGTTATGGTATTGACTATGACGAGACATTTTCTCCTGTGGCAATGCTCAAATCTATTCGGATAATGCTTGCAATAGCTGCCCATCTAGATTATGAGATCTGGCAGATGGATGTAAAGACAGCTTTTCTTAATGGAGAGCTGACCGAAGAGGTGTATATGATACAACCTGAGGGGTTTACATCCACAGATGAGTCCAAGGTGTGCAAGCTTCAGAGATCCATTTATGGATTGAAGCAAGCTTCTCGGAGTTGGAACATGCATTTTGATAAGGTGATCAAAACGTATGGCTTCATTAAGAATGGAGAAGAGCCCTGCATCTATAAATGGGCAAATGGTCCAGTTGTGGTATTCCTTATCTTGTACGTGGATGACATTCTCTTAATCGGGAATGACATCCCCGCACTACAGGGAATAAAAGTTTGGTTGTCATCACAGTTTTCCATGAAGGACTTGGGTGAAGCATCCTTCATCCTAGGGATGAAGATCTATAGGGATAGATCTAAAAGGATGCTTGGGTTATCCCAGTCCATGTACATAGACACTGTGCTAAAGAGGTTCAGCATGGAGAATTCCAAGAAGGGCTATCTACCGATAGGCCATGGAATTTCTCTCTCTAAGAAGGATTGTCTGACAACTCCTGAAGAGAGAGAGCGTATGAGTAGAGTCCCATATGCTTCAGCCGTGGGACTATCATGTACGCCATGACATGTACAAGACCAGATGTGGCATACTCACTAGGAGTAGTGAGTAGATACCAATCTGATCCTGGAGAGAATCACTGGAAAGTGTTTAAAGCCATCCTTAAGTATTTGAGAAATACTAAGGACCAATGGTTGGTTTATGGCAAGTCAGATCTGAAACTTGTGGGGTTCACAGACTCTAGCTTTCAATCTGACCATGATGACAGCAGGAGCGTGTCGGGTTATATCTTTACTCTGAATGGTGGAGCCATATGCTGGAAGAGTTCCAAGCAGCATACTGTGGCAGACTCTATTTGTGAAGCGGAGTATATCGCAGCATCAGATGCCGCGAAGGAAGCTGTGTGGCTGAGGAAATTCATCAACGAGCTCGGAGTAGCACCCTCCCTCGATGGTCCAGTCCTACTCTACTGCGACAGCACTGGTGCCATAGCTCAGATGAAAGAACCCAAAGCACATTAGCGAACAAAGCACATCTTGCATCGCTTTCACCTGATCCGAGAGATCGTGGATCGAGGTGACGTCGATCTTCAGAAGATCGATGAAAAGGAAAACCTAGCCGACCCCTTTACTAAAGTCCTGGCAATAAAGGAGTTCGACAATCACAAGTCGAAGATGGGTATTAGATACTGTGCCGAGTGGCTTTAAGACAAGTAGGAGTTGTTGGGAAATGTGTCCCAAAAAGCCAATCGTCAAGCTGTTGACGGTTGAGCAACCAAGTATTGTAATTGATTTGTTAATAAATAAAATATATTTGGCATTTTCATCATAAGCTTTCATCTTCTAATGAACTCCGTTGTTATGATGAAGTCCTTAGGACTATTTAAGTTCGATAAAGAGAGGATTTATCGATTAGTCCTTAAAACTGTTCACGACCAAATGATAGGCTGTTATTAAGGACGACAGCTTCTATCAAGCATAGGTCACTGTAGGCCATATGGGTTGGTTGTCCTCTTAACCAAGGAGTGTGGAGACACTGATATGGCATACAGGTGAGATGTAAGGGTACATCGTCATTGAACGTGACCAACTCCAGAGCATTCTACTGTCGAAAATGTCTCTGATGGGATATAGGTATAAGTGTCCCTTAGACTTGAGATTGCCTCAGTGACTTGCAAGCAACTCACTGTGCTTTGGTACTGGACTAACTGAATTTCTAATTCAGGGATGGAAGGCTTCTGGGCACAGTCAAGTACTTGCGAAGTCAGAGTGTGATCGAGATGGGATTGACCACTCCAAGAGTTGGAGAAGAATGAGTCGCTGTATTTCAATTTAGCAAAACCTTGACCAGGGTAATCCATCAGATGGATTTGATATTTTGAAATACAATGTGGACAACCTGATCAGAGTTGACAGTTGAGCTCTGGGGTGTCCTATGATCATTTTGGTCAAGGAGATGAATTATATGAAAACTATATCCGCATGGGTTCTAAGGATGTTGTTCTACACATTCGACCTATCCGATCGTCGGGTACCATTGCTAGATGGTCACTTCGATTGGTATAGAAATTTGTTCCTATGCTACCGGCTTAGGTTCAGACCTATGAGGTCACACACATTAGAGTTCATGATCCGATCGGATGGTTGATCAACGATTAGGAATCATTATAGGGTTAAATAATCAATACGATTGACATTTAACCCAGTGCAAGTGTTGCAGGAGGATCGATTAGCAATTTGATTGCTAATTAGCTTAATTTGATTAAGCCAATGGGCTGAGATTAAGTCTAATTAAATATGATTTAATTAGATTTGGTTTGGGCTTGATTGGATCATGTCCAATTGGTTTATTGGATAAGCCAAGTGCAAGGAAAGACTAGTCCTAGTTCAACTAGGACTTGGGTCAATCTAATTTCTAATTTGATTAGAAAATTAAATCAGACTTAAATATAATTTAATCTGATTAAATTAGGTTCTTAATTGGGTTAAGACCTATTTTAATTGGGTTGATCTAATTTTGATTTGATTTGGTTTGGGAAACCAAATTAAAACAAGTTATGAGACAGAATCCTAGTAGGACTAGGATTCCACCTTGCGCCACATAAACCTTCTCCACGCCCTCTCTCTTATTCAACGCCAATCTCCACTTATTTTGTTCGACAAAAGCCCTCTCCCAGATCTCTCCCACGTTCACAAAAGGTCTCCTCTCTTCTTTCTTACATGGAAGGTGATTTGGATCAAATCTAAAAGGAATAAGTTTGGATTTCGAATTCTATAAGATAGAGTTTTAGAAATCCAAAACTCTTTCAATTTTGCACCGAATTTATCCAAATTTTTTTTTGGAATTTTCATGGCTTTTAGGGTTTACATTATATACCCTTTTCTGGTGATCCATGCATGAAAATATGGAGGAGGTGCTCAAGAGTTGGGCGTCCCTTAACTTGCCATGTTTGGATAAGCCTTGACTAGGTGTTTGACCTAGAGAATGACTCTAGAATATCTCTCTATATAAGATGAGTTTCTTCATAAACTTTTAAAGGGAGATAGTTTATTGAGATTCCTTTCTTCCATCCAAAAATTAGAGAGAAATACCTTTGGGTCGTGGAGATATAAAAGACGCAAGTTTGGGTGTCTAGAGAGAAAAACGTGAAGAAGAAGAGGGTCTTCTTCTAGGGTTTTTATTTTCATATCTTTCCTCCTTCCATCTTGAGTTTCCTGAGAGCGTCTCAGATCTGAAACTCCTCCTTCTACTTTCCATCTTTGGAAGAGTCCAAATCAAGAAGAAGGAGGCACCTGATCAACCATCAATGAAGGATCAGCGCAGTACTAGCATACTGTGCTGATTTCCTGAAGCAGGACTTCTGATCGAGATTCGTGGGCTCGTGTGGACGACTCCTAGAGGCCGGATACGTGTGCGGCTTGCAACATCATCCTTAAGCCCGGATCAGCGAGGTTAGAGCGTCTAACTTGCAAGGTAATAGATCTGATCTATTATTTAATACATACATTAGATGTAGCTAGTATAGAAACATGTTGATATGATCAACATGTAGTTCATACTATATTTATATATATTTTAATTTTTGATTTAATGCTATGTAATAATCATGTAATAGGATCTTAGATCTAGGGATTTTCTGATCTTAGAAAATAAATTTTGATTTATTTTAGTCTTCCGCTGTATGATCTTGAAAAAGTTTCAAGATCTAACCCTGAAACCCTAGATCTGGTTCCTACAACATCATCCCCGACATCAACTGCAGGAAGACTTCATCCGGACTCCTACGGGAGCCGGACTTCATCCCCGACTCCGACTGCGGGTAGATTTCATCCGGACTCCTACGGGAGCCGGACTTCGTCCCCGACTTCAACTGCAGGAAGACTTCATCCAGACTCCTATGGGGGCCGGATTTCGTTCCTGACTCCAACTGCAGGTAGACTTCATCCGGGCTCCCACGGGAGCCGGACTTCCATCCTGAACTCCTGTTGCAGGTAGATCTCATCCCGAACTCCTACAAGGGCCGGACTCTGAGCTTCTGCTGCAAGCGACCCACTCCGAGTTTCCGCTACAAACGATCTACTTCAAATTTCTACCACGAGCAGTCCGTGCCAGATTCCCACCGTAAGCCTTCACCCGAGCTTCCATTATGGACTAATTGCTTTCGGATTTCTATTACAGACAGGCCTTGGCCAAGATTCCTCGATGAATGATCCCCATCTGGGCTTCTACGGAGATCGGACCCCGACCAAACTTCTATAAGCGGGCAAATGCCGTGCTCACAGAATCCAGCAGCTGGACCCCTCCGGTGGATGAACCTCTCCAGCGCCATTCGACATCCACCGTCGGTCGATCCTCTGTCGAAGTCTATGCAAAATTGGACTGCATCTGCGGAAAGCCTCTGATCGAGCTCCTACGGCAAGTGGTCCTCGCCTGCAGCCTTAACGCCCAAGGCACCCAACAGGATTTGCAACATCCGAGCTCCTCTTAGATGGATAGCTACCTCTCTTTGCCAGGCATCTCAACCGAACTTTGGCCGACAGGCCTGGACCTCCTGGTAGGCCACAGTAATGGCCACGACTCTGCTCCACTTCTTGCGACGGATCCCACGCGGCTCCATCACTCCCTAGCAAAACACAGTAATGGCCACAACTCCGCTCCACTTCCTGCGATGGATCCTGCACGGCTCCATCACTCCCTGGCAGGCCACAGTAATGGCCATGACTCTGCTCCACTTCCTGCGATGGATCCCGCACGGCTCCTCCACCCTCTGGCAAGTCACGACAACGGGCGTCGCTCCACTCCCCGCAACAGACTCCACGCGACAGGTCCCGGTGATGGCCATGATTCCACTCCACTACTCTTCATAACAAACTCCTCCTAACCCCGAGCGGCCCACTGCCAGACGGTTACAAACATCGCTATCAGTCTGTTGCACCCTCCGCCTATAAAAGGAGGACCCCAGATACGTTATTCTCTAAGCTCTAATTTCTATCCCAAAAACTCTGCTAAAATTTTCATTCGAGCACTCCATTCTTGTTGAGGCAGAGAACTGACTTGAGCATCGGAGGGTCTTGCCGGAGCAACCCCAACTCTGATTTAGACTTTCTTTGCAAGTCCCGATGGCGACCGCGACTCCCTCGACTCCAGCTTCTCCGACGCAGGCGGGTTTTTGCACCAACAGGATTGGCGCTAGAGGAAGGGGCTGTGTCTTCGCAGTACCCTTATTCTTAAAGGAGTGCTCAATGAGACTATCTCCGATCATCTTTTTCGACGTCCTCTCCTCCTTCCCCCACTAGGTCTTCGCCCGATGCCTCCCCGCAAAGCATCCATGCAGCGATCTACGACCTCCGCGGCCAGATCTCAGGCTCTGACCTCACCTCCAGTTTTCCAACCTCCTCCCCCTCCTCTGGCAATGACGGTTGGCGCGGAGCAATTCGACCTACTGGTGCAACAGGTCAGAGGCCTCACTGAAGCTGTGCAGGCCATACAACAGCAGCAGCAGTCACAGGCATCAGTGCGACTGGAGAGAGCATCGCCAGAACTCCAAAATCCGACGGTAGGATGGGCCACTTGGGCCGGCCACCCCGTCTTTCCCGAAAAGATGAATCTGAGGGTGGAGAGCCCTCAGTCAGATCATGATTCCACCTCTAGAAGATCTCTACCTCTATTCTGCCAGAAGACCCTTGAGACCCGTAGTCAAGAGGATTTCTTGGATCGGAGGCTCCAGGAGATGAACCGACGGATCGAAGAACTCCGCCATGCTTCCCCCACTTATGGTGAGGATATTTGTACTGACCCTCCCTTTTCTCAAATGATCATGCAGGAATCGATCTCGCCGAACTTCAAGCTCCCTCAGTTTGAAAGCTACGACGGGATTTTAGACCCAGTTGACCACTTGGAGACCTTTCGGACAATGATGCTGCTTCATGGAACGCCCGATGCCATCCTGTGCTGAGCTTTCCCATCCACCTTGAAGGGAGCGGTGAGAAATTGGTACTCGACGCTGAAGCCGGTACCATCTTTTCCTTTGATCAGATGAGGCACCAGTTTGTGGCTCATTTTGTTAGCAGCCGGCATCCTCGGAGGGGTTCAGAGTCTCTCATCAACATCAAGCAGAGGGAGTGGGAGTCCATTCAGGCTTATGTCAACCATTTCAATATCTCCGTGTTGGAGGTCTGGAACTTGGACCAATCGATTGCGATGGCCGCTCTGAAAGGTGGCCTTCAGAAGAACAACCTTCTATTCTCCATGGAAAAGAAGTACCCCAGGGATTTTGTTGATTTGTTGGCTCGGGCTGAGGGGTATGCCCGAGCAGAAGAAGCCTTTAAGATGAAGGACGAGGAGACCGCGAGAGAGCGGCAAGCGGGAGACTCGAGTAAGCCCGCAGTCGAGAAAGGGTGAGAGAAGCTCGGCCGCATTCTCGGACTCCCCTCGGGCACAAGCGTGCCCAGACTCCTCCTCGAGCGCACAGACAGAGAAGCCCGAAGTATCGAGTCCATCAGGGTTCTCCCCTAGGGAGATTCTGCAGCTATGCCCCCCTCAACGCATCGAAAACCCAGGTGCTGATGGAAGTCAGAGAGCAGCTCCCAAGGCCAGAAAGGATGCACACGCACCCCGGGAAGTGCAATCCTAATAAGTTCTGCCTCTACCATTGTGACCACGGCCACGACATGGAGGAATGCATTCAGCTCCGAGATAAGATCGAGGAGCTCATCAGATGAGGTCGGCTTGACTGGTTCATTCGACGCCGGCCTGAGGGTAGAGAGGATCGACCAAGGCCCCTACCGCAGCCTGAACCACCGAGGAGGGAAGAGCAGCCTGGAGATCACCTCCAATTGGGATCATCAACTTCATCTCCGGAGGACCTTGACAAGAAGCAGACCTTCTACAGCCTTGGGATTTGAAAAACTTGTAAATATATTGCGAACGATCCTGCTTTAAATCAAGATTCCTTTCAGACTTGCACATCTTTCCCTTTTTGGCATAGACTTGTAACGACAGGGGATGACCCCATCGGACAATGAAAACAAACCCTAATGTGGACAAAGTTGAAAGTCCGGTTACTTGTAGACTGGATGGGGGGAGAGGCCATACAGTGCCCATATGCATCCCCACAGCCATGTTAGGGATAGGAGGAGAACCTCGCCCTAACATGAGCAAGGTCGAAGGCCCGGTTACTTGTAGACCGGATGGGGGGAGAGGCCATACAGCGCCCATATGCGCCCCCACAGCCATGTTAGGGATAGGAAGAGAACCTCGCCCTAACATGAGCAAGGTTGAAGGCCCGATTACTTTTAGATTGGATGGGGGGAGAGGCCACACAGTGCCCATATGCGCCCCCATAGCCATGTTAGGGACAGGAGGAGAACCTCGCCCTAACATGAGCAAGATCGAAGGCCCGGTTACTTGTAGATCAGATGGGGGGAGAGGCCATACAGCACCCATATGCGCCCCCACAGCCATGTTAGGGACAGGAGGAGAACCTCACCCTAACATGAGCAAGGTCGAAGGCCCGGTTACTTTTAGACCGGATGGGGGGAGAGGCCACACAGTATCCATATGAGCCCCCACAGCCATGTTAGAGATAGGAGGAGAACCTCGCCCTAACATGAGTAAGGTCGAAGACCCGGTTACTTGTAGACTGGATGGGGGGAGAGGCCATATAGCACCCATATGCGCCCCCACAGCCATGTTAGGGACAGGAGGAGAACCTCGCCCTAACATGAGCAAGGTCGAAGGCCCGGTTACTTTTAGACCGGATGGGGGGAGAGGCCACACAGCGCCCATATGCGCCCCCATAGCCATGTTAGGGACAGGAGGAGAACTTTGCCCTAACATGAGCAAGGTCGAAGGCCCAGTTACTTGTAGACCGGATGGGGGGAGAGGCCATACAGTGCCCATATGCACCCCCACAGCCATGTTAGGGACAGGAGGAGAACCTCGCCCTAACATGAGTAAGGTTGAAGGCTCGGTTACTTGTAGATCGGATAGGGAGAGAGGCCACACAACGCCCATATGTGCCCCCGCAGCCCTGTTAGGAACAGAAGGAGAACCTCGTCCTAACCTGAGCTGAAACCGATCACATCAGAAATAGGAGAAGAACCTCATCTCAACACTAATTAAGGTCCGACCATTCGAGACCCGGCAAGAAAGAAGAAAACCTTCTCGACGACCCTTCTACGCTACCGCGACTCTGTAAAAAGTTAGGGAGAACCCTTACCTAAAAAAAAGAAGAGAAATGTGAAGGAACAGCAGCGGGCTATCCCAATGAAAAATGGAGGCCGAACTACACTAAAAGCACAAAGGACCTCATCTCCATGAAGGAGGAGGAAGAGAAAGTAAGATCTACGATCACGAACAAAAAGGCAAATCAACACGGCGATGGCTAGAAACCTCCAAGCGGTGTCGACGTCGAACCAATCAAAAGCACAAGAAACTCGGTAATGATGACCTAATACAAAGATGAACAAGGAACCTTCGAACAATATCGACATCGCACGGGATAAAAATGAAAGAAGTCCGACGCACAACAATTCAACACGACGTACGGGTAAGGTAATAAAGACCTTTTCATTTTATTAGCAAAATATGTGTTACAGAGCCTGGAAGGTCGAAAAAAAAATAACAACAACAACAACGACAACAAACAGACAAGCGACAAAAGAAGACACTTAGAAGGACGAAAGACAAAAAGAGCCCTAAGGGGGCCCAACTTCCTCCGACTTCGAACTTTCGGCTTCGACCTTCATTAGGGAGTGCCTTAAGCTCTCGACTTCTTCTTCCAATTTCTTCTCTCTCATTAGCATTTCCATATATCTCCGATGAAGCCGCTGGCTTTCGTTCTCCGCCTCTCGATGCCTTTTTCTCAGGACCTCAGATTCCGCCTCTGCGTCCTTGACTGCCCGCTGCTCGTATACCAACTAGATCTTCAATTGCTGTAGTTCGGCCTTCCCCTCCCCAAGGGTGATAGATAGCTCTTCTACGGTTCTTCTCAGGGATTGGAGTTCGTCGGGATCCCGAACGGGAGCAAACTGAGCTCCTTCAGCTAGCTGCCTTTGAAGGCGGGCAACCTCGTCGGTCGCCATCTTGAGCTTCCCCCTATAGGCATCCACCTGCTTGCACCAGCCAGCCCGATACGCGTTATAGCTTGCCTCGGCATCCTGGAGCTGTTGCTGAACGTCGAAGAACTTCTTCGACCATTCCCGGTCGCTGTCGACCCGAGTCAAAAGTCGGGACGAGCTTCCTTCCAACTAGCTAATCCTCTCCTGTGCAGCCGACAGCTCCACTCTGAGAGAGCTGATCTTGGCAGCTTGGGCGCAAGATCGATCGCTGGCGTGCTTCTTATGTTCCTCGAGCTCCTTCTCGAAGTTCGCTTTCCTTCGGCTGTACTCCATGATCCCCTTCACGTGGAGGTTCCGAAAGTAGGTGGCCTCCATGGTGGCCTCAGAGTGGCTCTCCCTAAAATTGCAAAGTTTGCCCTCCATCTCCTTCACCCCTTTTGTTAAATGATGAACTTTCTTCTTCAGATGTTGGATCGTGGACTTCAGCGGAATCCCCTGTTGTAAGGGAAGCGCTTCGACAGGACACTGCCATCGGGAGACAAAAGGTCAAGGCGCGTCTCATTGCAGAAAAAAAAAATAAAAAAAAGGAGCAGAGTGGAGAAGCCCTCCATAAGGAGGAACCCAATTTTATTGATTGAATATTTTTTAAAGACAAAAGGGAAAAGAAAAATTACAATAAAAGAAAAATACAAGGTCAGAGGTCTCAGACCTCTGAAATAGGATTTGGGGAGCTCGATGTTCTTGGAAGGGGCATTGCGGTGGCAGTGGCAGTGGGAGAGGGCCCGGCTTCATCTTCAGATGCCTCATCCAAGAAGCTGAGGTCGAGCTCGAAAAATTTCTTGACCACCTTCTCTTGACAGAGCTCGAATATTTTAATGAATGCTTCTTGGCCGAACTTGATGTTCAGGTCCCTCATCTCCGCAGAGGCCTTGAACTCCTCCACTACTAAGACCCTGGCCTCCAAGATCAAAACCGGAATCTGCTCTGTCAAATTTGCGACCTCGACCTCTGCCTTCCTCACCATCTCCTCCGAGGTCTGCTTTTCTTTCTCAAGGGCCTCTTGGGAGTTGGCTACTTCGGCAGCCTTTTCTTTGAGGCGGGCGGCTTCGGCCCGGCGACCCTCCTTCGCCTGGATGGCATCCCTCCTCGTCCGGTTCGTCACCTCGATGTTGGCAAGGAGCTGGTGCCCGATCTACAAGAGCGGCTAGGAGGTCAGAACGAAAGTTGAGAAGCTAATTGAATGAAGGTGTGAGGGGAAGAAGGAAAGTGAATCTGTTCACCTCGAGGAAGGACCCTAAGGAGTCCCAAACCTGCTGTTCAGGATCGACATGAATGATCCTCTAGACAACTTCGAGTAGGATGCAGCCGTCGACCAGTCGCTTGATCAGGTCCCTGTCATTAAAGGGATTCTCCCCCGGCTCTTTCTCGAAACCGTGGGACTCTTCGATGGTGGCTCGGTGGCTACTCACCCTGCAGGCCATCGACTTCTTTCTCCTCCCCCTCTCAACCCCTGGCACCTCCTCGAAGTAGGCCCCCGAAGCAGGAACCTCAGCGGGGGAGCTCCTTGAAGAGGCCCGGGGGGCTGGGGGTTTGGCATCCGAAGGAACGTCGACCGCGAGGGCCACCTGGGTAGGCATGGCCGAGCTCGTCTCCTCTGTTCTGACCTTCTTTGCCGATCCAGAGGCCGCGGCACCTTTTCTTTTATGGGCCTTGAGGCCCCTGGCGAGCATCCGTGCTGCTTCGACGTCCATTCCTAAAAAAAAAAAAAAGAAAGAAAGAAAAGAAGAGAGAGAAAAAAAAATCAATAATGGAGTGAAAAAGGAAGAAGTGACGCATAAAAAAAAAAAAAAAAAAAGAGAAAGGGAAGAAGAGCAGGAGAAAAGAAGAGGAAAGAAAAGATGGGATACTCGCAGGATCCAGGGGGCTCAAGCCGATGTTGAACAAAAACTGCCCCTTCAGAAGGTTGGGAAGAGAAAGAGTTGAGTAACTAAAAAGTTTTTGGGTGGCCTGAAGGTTGCCCTCCTCCAGGTTAGGAGCCCGACGGACAGAGTCCCTTAGGGAGCCCCAAGGGGGCAATCCCAACCTCAAGGTCGGGTATTGGACGAAGAGGTACTTCCCCTTCCAGTTGTGGATTGAAGAGGGAGCACCATTCAGCAACCCCTTCTTGCCAAACTGAGAGGAGAAATACCACCAGTCCTTTGTCGAGGGGTGGCGCTTGAAGGTGTAAAAATACCTAAACAAAGAGAGAGATGGCTGAACTTCGACAACGTGGCAAAGGGAGAGGAACCCTATCAAAAACCTAAAGAAATTCGATGCGACTGAAGCTAAAGAAATGTCTAAAAAATAGAAAAGAGCGACGACGAAGGGCGGAAGCGAAAGCCGGAGCCCAGCACGAAAGGCCTCCTGGTACAGGCAGAAGCGGCCAGGTGGAGGGGTGCTAGCCCGATCGACGGGACCAGGAAGCTCCAGATCGTACTCCGGAGGAACTCCATACTGAACCCTTATCAGTAAAAGTTCATCCGGAGTCAGAGAATAGGGAAGGGCACCCGGTGTAAAAATCGAGCGAGGCCCAACCCTAGATGTGGGTTCATCTACAATGTGGGGGTTCTGGGGGGCTGAGGCGGATGAACTCCTGGAACCACTAGAGGCAGAGGTGCCAGAAGATATTTAAAACAAAGACCCTAAAAATCTTGGAGAAATCAGGTGGGATAAGAGGCGAAAGGTTTGCGGGGGACCAAACCAAAGGAATGCGGCAGAAAAAAAATGGAGGAGAAGGGGCACCTAAATGGCAAGAAAAGGAACGAAAGTTCCGGGACTAACCTAAGTCGCTCCGAAGGATGCAGAGGTGCGAGGACAGGGATGACTCAAAGAATGCTTGGGGCCAAGGTAGACACCAAAGAGGGTCAGAGCTCTCGGAGAGAAGGCAGACACCGACAGAACTCTCAGGCGGAATGAGACTTTTGAAGGTGGAAAGGCGGGTTTAAATAGACCCTGGGATCCGGCGCTATAATGATCGTGGATCTCCCCAAGCCGACCCACTCTCGTCACGTGTCCCACTCGCCACCGCAGGAGGCTAAAAGTGACTGACAGCTGATAGAGCCATTACTGTGCCGTACCTGGGCGAACGCTCCAGCAAAAATTCTGAAAGGTCCCTTCGGATCATCCTGATTTGAAAAGACTCCAGCATGCTTACATTAAATGCCAGAATATCTGAGGACAATCGTGCACTGGATTCAAGGGGACAACTTCGGCTATGAAAATTTCTCTATACTTTCTTCATTCGAAACTCGAACTCGGAAGTAGAGGGACTGATGTTGGGTATAAAATACCTCCTAACCGAAGTTCGTGACAGGAGTGACCCTCCAGGGATTCTACCGACGTCTGACCTTCGATGACATCTTTCCGAACCTCTCCGGTGGTCGAGCCTCCGAAATGTTCCCAAGCTCTGCCGACAGATAAACCCCCACCAGTGTAGGCCAGATTCTCCATGACAGGCAGACTCCACCCAAGATTCAGCGGTGGTCGACCACCTGCTAGACCTCATCCGGACTCCTACGGGAGCCGGACTTCATCCCCGACTTCAACTGCAGGAAGACTTCATCCAGACTCCTACGGGAGCCGGACCTCATCCCCGACTCCGACTGCGGGTAGACTTCATCCGGGCTCTTACGGGAGCCGAACTTCATCTCCAACTCCAACTGTAGCTAGACTTCATCCGGACTCCTATGGGAGCCGGACTTCATCCCCAACTTCAACTGCAGGAAGACTTCATCCGGACTCCTACGGGAGCCGGACTTCATCCCCGACTCCGACTGCGGGTAGACTTCATCCAGACTCCTAAGGGAGCCAGACTTCATCCCCAACTCCAACTACAGGTAGACTTCATTCGGACTCCTACGAGAGCCGGACTTCATCCCCGACTCCGACTGCGGGTAGACTTCATCCGGACTCCTACGGGAGTCGGACTTCATCCCCGACTTCAACTGTAGGTAGACTTCATCCGGACTCCTACGGGAGCCGGACTTCATCCCCGACTTCAACTGCAGGAAGACTTCATCTGGACTCCTATGGGAGCCAGACTTCGTCCCCAACTCCGACTGTGGGTAGACTTCATCTGGACTCCTACGGGAGCCGGACTTCATCCCCAACTCCAACTGCAGGTAGACTTCATCCGGACTCCTACGGGAGCCAGACTTCATCCCCGACTCCGACTGTGGGTAGACTTCATCCGGACTCCTACGGGAGCCGGACTTCATCCCCGACTTCAACTGCTGGAAGACTTCATCCGAACTCCTACGGGAGCCGAACTTCGTCCCCGACTCCGACTGCGGGTAGACTTCATCCGGACTCCGACGGGAGCCGGACTTCATCCCCAACTCCAACTGCAGGTAGACTTCATCCGGACTCCTACGGGAGCCAGACTTCATCCCCGACTCCGACTGCGGGTAGACTTCATCCGGACTCCTACGGGAGCCGGACTTCATCCCCAACTCCAACTACAGGAAGACTTCATCCGGACTCCTACGGGAGCCGGACTTCATCTCCGACTTCAACTGTAGGAAGACTTCATCCGCACTCCTACGGGAGCCAGACTTCTTTGCCAACTCCAACTGCGGGTAGACTTCATCCGGGCTCCTACGGGAGCCAGACTTCGTCTCCGACTTCAACTGCAAAAAGACTTCATCCGGACTCCTACGGGGGCCGAATTTCATTTCCGACTCCAACTGCAGGTAGACTTCGTCCGGGCTCCCACGGGAGCCAGACTTCCATCCTGAACTCCTGTTGCAGGTATACCTCATCCCGAACTCCTAAAAGAGCCGGACTCCGAGCTTCTGCTGCAAGCGACCCACTCTGAGTTTTCACTACAAACGATCTACTTCAAATTTCTACCACGAGCGGTCCGTGCTGGTTCCCACTATAAGCCTTCACCCGAGCTTCCATTATGGATGAATTCCTTTCGAATTTTTGTTGCAGACAGGCCTTGGCCAAGATTCCTCGATGAATGATCCCCATCCGGGCTTCTACGGAGATCAGACCCCGACCGAACTTCTATAAGCGGGCAAATGCCGTGCTCACGGAATCCAGCAGCTGGACCCCTCCGACGGATGAACCTCTCCAGCGCCATCCGACATCCACCACCGGTCGACCCTCTACCGAAGTCTGCACGAAATCAGACTGCGTCTGCGGAAAGCCTCTGACCGAGCTCCTACGGCAAGTGGTCCTCGCCTGCAGCCTTAACGCCCAAGGCACCCAACAGGATTTGCAACATCCGAGCTCCTCTTAGATGGATAGCTACCTCTCTCCGTCAGGCATCTTAACCGAACTTCGATCGACAGGCCTGGACCCCCTGGCAGGCCACAGTAATGGCCACGACTCTGCTCCACTTCCTGCGACGGATCCCACGCGGCTCCATCACTCCCTGGCAGGCCACAGTAATGGCCACGACTCCACTCCACTTCCTGCAACGGATCTCGCGTGGCTCCATCACTCCCTGGCAGGCCACAGTAATGGCCATAACTCTGCTCCACTTCCTGCGACGGATCTCGCACGGCTCCTCCACCCTTTGGCAAGTCGCGACAATGGGCGCCGCTCCACTCCCCGCAATAGACTCCACGCGGCAGGTCCCGATGATGGCCACGATTCCACTCTACTATTCTTCTTAACAAACTCCTCCTTACCCCGAGCGGCCCACTGCTAGACAGTTACAAACGTCGCTATCAGTCTGTTGCACCCTCCACCTATAAAAGGGGGACTCCAGATACGTTATTCTCTAAGCTCTAATTTTTATCTCAAAAACTCTGCTAAAATTTTTGTTCGAGCACTCCATTCTTGTTGAGGTAGGGAACTGACTTGAGCGTCGGAAGGTCTTGCCGGAGCAACCCTAACTCCGGTTTAGACTTTCTTTACAGGTCCCGGCAGCGACCGTGACTCCCTCGACTCCAGCTTCTCCGACGCAGGCGAATTTTTGCACCAACAGGATCTGAAATCAAAATATTTAAAATTAAATCTGAGAAGATCAAACATGCATGAGATGCATGACTAGACTAAAAATATTTTTGATCTATGAATAGTCTTGTAAGTTTATATTTTAATGAGATTAAAATATAATTTAGATCTAATTTATTCTCTATTTTTATGATGATATAAATATTATATTCAGATCAAAAATATAAAATAAAAATTTGGATAATACATAAGATTGATCTGTTGCATGCCTAGACTAGTTGTAGAATTATTATAGTAACTGTCTAGAATAAATTTTATGTTGAATAGTTCAATTTAAATTTTATTTTTTAGATGTTACATGTGATGTATTAAATCTAAAAATATATTAATTAGATTAATTTTTGATACATGAGATGTATACAAAGCATGTATTAGTTAGATCTTAAATTGTATATGTGATATGTAAATTTAGATCTAACTAGTTTTGTAGTTAAATTTATATTTTTGATTAAGGTGTTCCTCATGGCCGTCCGATCATAAGAACAAAGTAGAGTTTAAAGGCCCTCTCCTCCATTCAATGGGTGTTCTTATGATGTGTAGGGGTGCTGCGTGTTCATCCTTAATCAGAAATCAAAACTTACTTTTCTGCAAAATTCTAGATCCTGAAATCCTAGAATTTATTTTATATATTTTGTTTATGAATCCAAGACTTAATTAATGAATTAAGCTTACAAAATTAAATTAGATCTAAAATTGAAAATTTCAGATCTAAGTCATTTTCATAAAATTGGGTTCGGGCTTGGATAGCTCAATTAGGTCTAGCGGTTGATCAAACCAAATCAACAGTTGGTTAGATGGGATCATGAAAGCTAATAATTGATCAGCCTAATAGGATTAAGTCTGGGTCAAGGTTGAATCACATTTAGATGTGACTCGATCAAGTTAAGACCTAATTTGGCTCAGTGGTTAGAGCCTGGATTGTAGGCTAACCCAATTAGTTCTGTTCGATAATTTGATGTCTAAGGTAAGTTGGGCAGATACGACCGACTGATTTTTAATTGAGAGCTACTCGACTCGAATGCATTCTTATCAAGTTAATGGCATATCCCTTCCACCAGTTTCATTTACCTGACCATATGTGTCGATCCAGTTCTGATTAGAGGTGGCTAACAATTCGAGCTAACCCATGCCATTAGGTTAGTCATAATTGTTATGACTATGTCAAGCCAAGTTTAAAGACACCTAAATCAAATCTTCCTAAGAAAATATTAAGTCTAGGTCTTCCACCATTGTGGATGTGCGGGCCCTTTCCATGGTTGATTATTCTCGGCTGGATACAATGGCTCAGTTGCATCGGAAAGACGCAACCATGTCCATTATGCATTGGATACTACAAATTAGAGGATGGGTTGGGCTCAATATTTGGGATATGGTGAGGGACCCAATCAGGAATCTAGTTCGTGCAAATGGTGGGTTTGACTTAACTAAGGATTGGAGCAATATTCCGGGCATGGTGAGCTTCATAAATTAGAGATCAAATTTTGGGTGTGCCATGATTAGAGAATCATTGGACAAGAGTTGTCCACTCATCGATTGACCCATCACCTATAACTGTTAGGTGAGGTGATGAGCCAGTCAGTGAGACCGCACCACCCACTAGAAATCACTGATCACGGAGATTTTCACATCTCTACCAAGGGAGTGTACGGATCTGAGAAAATAGTGAGAGCCTAATTTGTTTAAAAATGAAACTCTTAAACAAATTGGTTAAGTCTGATTACAAAATCTAACTAGAAACTTTTGACTCTCTACAGGAAACAAGTCTGCGTCCAACCTCCTAACCAAAATACTAGACACCCACAGCTTGACTGGACCCAATTTCAAGGACTGATTAAGGAACTATAGAATTATTCTAAGTTTCAAAAAATTGACCCATGTCTTGGATCAGGATCCACCTACCATGCCAGCACGTCCGACTGCTGAACAGAGAGCATCTCTGGAAAAATGGATGGATGATGATAACAAAGCAAGGTACTACATGTTGGGTGCAATGTCTGATGACTTGCAGCACCAACATGAGAATATTATGACTACCCACCAGATGTTGGCTCACCTACAAGAGTTGTTTGGTAAACAAAATCACGCAGCCAAGTATCAAGTCTGTCAAAGACTTTTTAAGGCTAAAATACGTGATGGGTAGTCAGTCCAAGATCATTGTTTGACAATGATCAAGGATCTTGAGGAGCTTGAGAAGCTCGATGTCATCTTAGACATGAATTTTTAGGCTGATGTGATCCTTCAGTCCTTGTCTGATGTATATGGTCAGTTCATCATGAACTTTCATATGCATAAGATGCAGTATACTTTGGTCGAGTTAATGAACATGCTGGTTACGGTTGAGCTTTCTATAAAAAGTTCAAAAGGCTCAGTTCTTACTGTGGAGCGGACTTCTTCCAAGAGAAAGTCTTTTAGAAAGAAAAAGAAGTCTGCGAAGAAGCAGAAGGTGGATGGAAAAAAGAAGAAGAAAGAACCGAAGAAGAAAGCTACTGAAAAGGAAAAATATTTTCACTACCAATCAGACGGCCATTGAAAGCGAAACTGTCCTCAGTACCTTGCCACCCTGAAGAACAAGAAGGATGGTCCTTCTGGAGGTATGTTCATTTTAGAATCTAATCTTACGATTTCTTCTGCATCCAGTTTGGTGCTTGACTCTAGTTCTAGTGCTCATTTGTGCACTTCTATGCAAGGTCTTAAGGAGAGCAGGAGGTTGAGGGATGGGGAGATGATCCTACATGTCGGAAACAGAGCAAGAGTTGCTGCTGTGGCTATGGGAACCTACTCTCTGCTATTACCGTTAGGATTAGATTTATTTCTTAGAGATTGTTATTATGTGCCTGCAGCAAGCAGGAATTTGATTTATGTTTCATGTTTAGCACAAGAAGGCTATGTGATTAGCTTTCATAAGGACCATTGTAACATATTTTATGAAAATAATAAAGTTGCAAATGATTTTCTTATTAACGGTCTCTATCAGCTTCATATTGATGTATCTGTATTTAATATCGAGCAAAATATGAATGCCATAGGAGTTAAAAGGCCTAGAGATAGTCTAAATGATAGGTATCTGTGGCACCTAAGGCTAGGTCATATAGCGGAAGACAGGGTTAACAAATTGGAGAAATCTGGGCTGTTGAGTCTGTTGACTTCTAAGTCATATCCAATTTGTGAATCATACTTTCAAGGCAAAATAGCCAAACTCCTTTTTGTAGGACATGGGGAAAGGGCCACGACCTACTTGCCCTAGTACATACAGATGTGTGTGGCCCATTTGATGTGCCGGCTAGGGGCAACAATATCTACTTCGTCACCTTTACCAATGATATGTCTAGGTACGGGTATGTGTTTCTAATGAAATATAAGTCTGAAGCCTTTGAAAGGTTCAAAGAATTCAGACATGAAGTAGAAAAATAAACATGAAAGCCCATTAAGGTTCTTCGATCAGATCGAGGAGGTGAATACCTTAGTCGGAAGTTCCTAGACTATCTTAAGGATAATGACATAGTCTCTCAATGGACTCCACCTGGAATGCCACAACTCAATAGAGTTTCAAAATGGAGAAATCAGACCCTATTAGATATGGTCCGTTCCATGATGAGCTTCACGGACCTCTCTGAGTTTCTTTGGGGACATTGTCTCATGATAGCAATATATGTATTGAATAGGGTTTCATCTAAAATCATTCCTACCACACCGTATGAGATATAGCATGCTAAGAAGCCAAGTCTGAATCATCTCAGAATTTGGGGTTGTTCGACTTATGTCAAGAGACAGTAAGGCGGACAAGTTAGAGTTCTGATCTTTTAGAGCTCGATTCACAGGATATCCTAAAGAGTCATTAGGATACTATTTTTATATTTCGGAAGACCACAATGTGATTGTGAGTCGAAATGCTATTTTTCTTGAAAAATAGTTTATTCAAGATGGTGGCATCAGAAGAATAATTAAACTCAAAAAGAATATCTCTCAAGAGCAACGAGCTAAAGAACCTGAGGAACCAAATCAATCAGATCCAGTCCTAACATAACCTCTTCCACCTCGTAGATCGACTAGGGTTTCCCATCCTTGTGAAAGGTACTTAGGTACCATACAAGAGGATATAGAGGAAATGTTCCTCATGGAAAATGGGGCTCATAGTGATGATCCCAAGACCTATGATGAGGCGATATCAGATATCGACTTCAAGAAATGGTTAGAGGCAATGAGATCAAAAATTGACTCGATGCACTCAAACCAAGTCTAGACCTTGGTAGATTCACCTGAAGGTATTGTACCTGTTGGGTGTAAATGGATCTTCAAGAGAAAGATAGGTGTAGATGGGAATGAAGAGACATTCAAGGCTAGGCTCATAGCGAAAGGTTATAGTCAGTACGAAGGCATTGACTATCAGGATACCTTCTCGCCCGTAGCCATGCTAAAATCCATCCACACATTGCTTGCTACTGCAGCCTGTTTCGATTATGAAATATGGTAGATGGACGTGAAAACGATGTTCTTAAATGGACATCTTAAGGAAGATATCTATATGGAACGGCCACTTGGTTTCACATCCAGTGATGATGATCACAAGGTCTGCAAGCTGCAAAGGTCCATTTATGGACTTAAGCAAGCATCTCGGAGCTAGAATACTCGTTTCAATGATGTGATGTAAATGTTTGATTTCATCAAGAATGAGGAGGAACCAGGTGTGTTCAAAAAGATCAGTGGGAGCATAGTTGTCTTCCTCGTATTGTACATAGATGACATCCTCCTAATTGGGAATGACATTCTCATCTTGACCTCCATCAAAGTATGGTTGTCTAAGGAGTTCTCTATGAAAGGTCTAGGAGAGGCATCTTTTATACTGGATATTGAGGTCTATAAAGATAGACCAAATAGGATGCTGCGACTTTCACAGAAGATGTACATAGAGGAGGTGCTAAAAAGGTTTAGCATGGAAAACTCCAAAAGAGGTTTAGTACCTTTTAGACATGGCATTCATCTCTCCAAGAAGATGTGCCCTAGTACTCCTGAGGAGATTGAACGCATAAGCAAGATCCCATATGCTTCGACAATAGGGAGCCTCATGTATGCCATGCTATGTACACGACCTGATATAGCCCATGCTGTGAGTGTCACAAGCAGATATCAATCGAATCAAGGTGAAGAGCACTGGACTTCTATAAAATATATCCTTAAGTACTTTAGAAGGACTCAGAATATGTTTCAAGTCTTTGGGAATGGAGAACTCTAGATTCAGGGATATACAGACTCTGACTTTATATCTGATATAGATGATCGAAAGTCGACATCTGAAAGTTTGTTCATTTACAATGGTGGTGCAGTTAGCTGAAAGAGTTTCAAGCAGACGGTGATTGCTGATTCCACCATGGAGGCTGAGTATATTGCTGCATCGAAAGCTGTGAAGGAGGCATTCTGGTACAAGAAGTTTGCCACAGAGCTTGGAGTGATGTCATCGGATGCCATCCCTCTTTACTGCAACAATAATAATGCCATAGCCCTAGCTAAGGAGCCAAGGTCTCACCAGAAGTCCAAGCATATCGAGCGGTGATTTCATCTGATCCTTGATTACCTCAAAAAAGGTTATGTCGAGGTTAAGATAGTCGACTCCATAGACAATGTGGCAGACCCACTGACAAAGCCATTAGGCCAGCAAAAGATCGAAGCCCACGTTGAGAAGATGGGACTTAGATATGTAGCCAATTGGCATTAGGTCAAGTGGGAGTTTGTTAGATGTATGCCCTAGATGACAGATTGGCTGACACATTCCTGTACAAATCTAAGGGCAAATTTATAATTTTGACTATAAATTAATAAATAGGTTATTCTTCTATCACATTATGTACATTGTGTCTGTGATATATCCTTTGAGTTAGTAGGAATGTCAATTCACATTTTCAAGAGTTGAAAATTTAAGGCATGAATTTACATAACTAACTCATAAACAGCTCCTGACCATAGGATCATCATGAGGATGGTGATCGATCTGGAAGGTTGGTGTATGATCGCTTCCTTAGGATAGATGTGTCTTGAGTCTATAGTGTGGAGACACCAAAGTGAGAGTATAGGTATTCGTTGAGAACGAGAGTACTGAGCGTGACCACCTTGAGCAGTCATTAGGAAGTCTACCTTCTCGTCGATGACTAAGCTTGATGCTGCAGTTGTGTTCTAGTTCTTTGACCTGAGATGCATTGACAGTTTACCTTGAGTGTGTTATAGTTTGACTACACCATAACTCAATCTCCTAGCCATTCAAAATCCTGAGGTGTATGTTGGCTGTAGCATATTCATTATAGGAACCAGATCGCACTAAGATGGGATCTATCAACCTTGGTAGATGAGAGGAGTAGTCCTATGATGATCGAAAGATCGAGTCCTTAAGCCCATGGCTATGGCAGAGTAAAATAATGGAAAAAAGTTTTTCATTGGGGTTTCACATCGGACTCGGATCAATCGATTGATTCATATGACTGATATTGGGTTTGACGAGTTCACCTTAACCCTTATTCAGTCGGAACTCGTGATAGGAGAACTCAATCACACAGGTAGCTGCACTGAGAGGTTCATCTTCAGTTCTGATGGGTTGCCACTATATACTGCTAGGTATCACTGGTGGATTTTGGGAGCAATTAGAATGATCTTGATGATCGATCATTCTAATTGTCTGAATCAGAAGAGTTCTGGTCCATCGAAAGGAGTTTCGATGATGTCGATGATGAGATCACGACATGTCTCATTACCATACAAAATTGAACCTAATTGGATCACACTTACAAATGTTAGGATCTGGATGTCATCAATTGGGCTAGCCCAATTGATTTGGATTAGATCCAATTAGGTTCAAGAAAATCGTGCTAGCACATGATTGAGCCTAACTTTTTCCTCGTGTAATCTTTTTTATCTCGATTGAG
Source organism: Elaeis guineensis (assembly GCF_000442705.2). Lineage (NCBI taxonomy): Eukaryota > Viridiplantae > Streptophyta > Magnoliopsida > Arecales > Arecaceae > Elaeis > Elaeis guineensis. Next base: position 57,120,372 of record NC_025993.2, read on the forward strand.
CCAAATGTGATTTGACTCACCTAGAGAATCTTGAGAAGATTTTTTTCAGTCCAAATGAAGCTTGTCCAGCTCAAAAAAGGCTTGTCTTATTTCATGAGATGAATTTAAGATAAGCACCTGCTAATTCCTGACACCTGCCATTTTTATTTTAGGACATCTGTCAAATATTGACATATGGGTCTTAAACTGAAGGCCACTTGGCAAGAGATTATTGGAGGTTTTTTGTGGAGTGTCCACCTACCAAAAATAAGCACCAAAGTGAGTGCCACAATTGGATAAGGCTTGCGCCCCAAGTGGATAAAGATCAAGAGGAGTCTTGATCAACATGGACTCTTTGGCGCCAACATAATTGTGATTATCCAATGTTGGTGCCAACTCTTGGAAAGAGGCTTGGGTTCTTATTTGATGTAATCAGATGACATCACTCCACCAATCAAAATTTTTTCAGATTTATTGGAATTTTTTGATTGGTCGAATGATGTGGCACTGCACAGCGTATCAGGGTCTATATAAACCCTGTCTGCGCCTAGGGTTTAATAGATTGTGCCAAACCCATAAAAGCTACTGCACCCCTTCCTCTTCTCCACATCCCATCTGAAGTCCTCTCTCCCCTCTTCACGCCCAAGGAGTTGGGCATCCATCTGATGCAAGATCAAGGTGTGGTGATGCCTTGAACAGGAAGGCTGCAGGAGTTCTTCGACAAGCTGTTGCTCCAACTTCAGGAAGACTTTTGAAGATCTTTCTAATCAGATTTAGTTTTAATTTTTGGAGTAGAGATTTGTGAGGAGAGGATGATCCAGGTCCTACTCGAGTAGATACTGGTAGAGACCAAGTGATTACATGGCTAAATCAGAACCTCAAGCTTGCTGCGATCATCTACAGGGTAATCAGATTACCCTTGAGGTATTTCATATTTCCTCATACTTTTTAATTTATTTTAGAATTAATATCAGATAATAAAATTAGATCTAGATATTTAGATCTAAAATAAATATAGGATAATTTTTTTTTTTAAATTATTCTACCCCAGATTTGATGAAATCTAGAAGATCCTACAAGGAAAAAGGCAGTTTTTCCTTTAGTTGGGGCACTAGGTGTCCGATGAATTCAAAAAGAGCTTCCAATTTTGTCTCTGTTGCTCTCCTTTCTTTCTTACAACCTATCTTAGTTTTAGGACAAGGCTTTGGAATTTAAGACAAAGCCTTATCTAGTCCTAACAAGGGTTGTGAAGGTTATAAAGAAGGAGGATCAGAAGTTCAGAGGAGGTTCTGAAAGGGTGGAGTCAGTTTCTTAGAGAAACCTGATCGGTATGAGGCTAGTCGAGTTTTAGTGGCTAGAACTCTTGAAGCAAGGTGAAGAAGGAGTGCTGTCCTTGATTCAGTTTTCATGTGGATCACCATTGGAGGGCGGACACTTGGACGCCTTATGAAAATTGGGATGAGCGCTATCGATATTTTTCTTATCCTAATTTATATTTATTATACTTTGATTATTATAGTCAAGGATTTCTAGACATTGGGATTTTCAGTGTATCGGGTGTTTTGAATAAAAATTTTAAACACCTAACCCTTCCGCTGCACCACCGAAATCAAACAGTGGTATTAGAGCCTACCTTGATCTATATAATCAAAGATTAAAATGTTATCTTGATTGTAATCAAGCATGTAATTGTTGTCTTGATTGTGATCAAACATGGATTTTTGGTTTGGTTCAAGTTAGGTCAAGGGTTGAATCTAATTGAATATCCAAACCCTCGCATGTCTTAGAGATATATTTTTTAAATATAAAATGCATGATGTATATATAAAATCTTTCTTAGTAGCTTAGTACTCTAGTTGGAGTTCATCACTAGGCCATCCAGTCATAAGAGCAAGTAGGGTTTAAAGACCCTCTTTTCTTATTCAATAGGATACTCTTATGGTGTGTAGGGGTACCACTGTGATGTCCCAAGAAGAAGAACCATAAAAAGAATATTTTATATTCATACATATTTTAGAACTTCATGTATATGTGATATGCTTGAGATGCTTAGTTATAATCATATTGTATGATTATGATTTCATATCTTAGAGATATGAATAGATGCCATGATTAGTTGTTACGATTACAAAGATTCAACTATAATAGTGCATCATTGTGATTGATTGAATTAGGATGTGCTTGAGACCATTAAAACCCTCATAAAAATTATATTAAGTCATAATGTCATGAACCAGTAGTTGACCTATTTCTTGAATCAATTAATTAATTGGTGTCTAAGGAGTGTTTCAAATATGGTGGTTACTTAATTGACTCCGTTGTTGGCCTGGCCAATTTTATTGGTGTCTAAGAAAAGTAATGGGGAGACCCCCACCAATCTTAACACTTTTCTGATCAATTGGATTAGTTCGAATCTTGAATGATAGTAGCTCAGTATTTTGAATACTACATATGCCTTCCTTCATGCCTAGTCAATATCCTATCAAAAACCATAGTAGATTTGTTGTGATATCCACAAGGCTTGCTATGAGGATTGATATGCTTTACAGTATATTTCGGATATGTTGCTTTGTTGTGATATCCACAAAGATAGCATTTTTCAGATATGACTGTATATAAATGAAGGGTCTAACTTAACTACAAAATACTATAATTTGTTGTGATATCCACAAGGCTATGAGTATTTTTAGAGGCAAGATTTATGTTGAGAGTTACATGAGATGTAATTGGATAGATTTTTTTACTTTTGAACTTATTGAGGTTTGTTGTAAATCCATAAGGCTTCAATAAGAGATCAGGGTCTCAACCCCATTAAGAAACCAGATTAGGATTTCTCATTTGCCATAGGAGAGGGCTATGGTATCCGATAAAATAGTGAGAAACATAACTAGTTTTAAAAGTCCTCAACTAGTTATGCATGTCAAACTTGAGTAGTTTGCTTATACTATTGTTCTTTATTTATATAGATTTAAGTCTACATTATGGCTTCTTTATTTTCACTGCATAATACCATAGATAAAAATATGTTGATCGATCTAACTCCGTGGATTGGTTGAGGAACTTGCAAATAAGGTTCGTATCGGAGAAGAACTCCGATGTTCTAGATATTCCTAACCTTGAGATGGTCAGTAATAATGAGAAGGCAATGATGTCCATATGGATATTATTTGTGGCAAATTTAGATATTGAGAGTATAATTATAAAAATTATCTTGCAAGATTGAAGCAGGGTGCATATATAGCACCAAAAGGTATGTATATGATACAAACCTATTTTTCATTGAGTGGCTCAGACTCTGATACTTGGATATTAGATACCACCTGTAGATCGTATATTAATAATTTATTACAGTGACTACAGAATATCAAAGGTCCGAAAAGAGGTAACCTCGAGCTCTATGATGCAAATGGAGAGTCCATTAGCGCAGAGGCTGTGGAAACCTGCATGCTTGATTTGCCTTCGGACAAAATTTTAGAATTAAAAGACTGTTATTACATGCCAAAGATCATTAGAAACATTATTTCTACACCTTTGTTATAAAAATAAAGTTATAAAATAAGGCTAATGAAAAGTGGATGCTCCATTTTCTTTTCTAATGAATATTATGGCAGTAGTTATATTGATAATAATCTTTTAATTCATGCACTTAATGAAAATATTTTTCATATTGAAAGAAATATGAAAAGAAAGAGAGAAGATGTGAATGTCACATATCTTTGGCATTGTCGCCTTGGTCATATTAGTGAGTCAAGGATTAACAAATTATACAAAGAAGAATTCTTTGACCCATATGATTATGAATCATTAGAAACTTATAAATCTTGTCTCATGGGTAGATGACCATGACTCCATTTTCTAGATATGGAGAGAGGGCGAATGAGTTGTTAGCTTTAGTATATACAGATATATGTGGATCAATGACAACTCAGGCTAGAGGAGGATACTCCTATTTTATCACCTTTACAGAAGATTTATCAAGGTTCGGATATGTATATCTTATGAAACATAAATTCGAAGTCTTTGATAAGTTCAAAGAGTATTAATATATGATCGAGAAACAAACTGACAAAAGTATCGATGTTCTTCAATCTGATCGAGGAGGAGAATACTTATCCAGTAAATTTTTTGATCATCTTAAAAGTAAAGGTATTCTCTCTGAATAGATCCCTCCTTGTACATCCCAGTTAAATAGTGTAGCAGAAAGGATAAATCGCACTTTGATGGATATGGTATAGTCCATAATGTGTTTCACTGATCGTCCAATATCTTTCTAAAGATAATGCCCTAGAGACTGCAACATTCATATTAAACAGGATGCCTTCAAAGTCTGTTGCAAGCACACCATATAAGATATGGAAGGAAAGAAAGCCTAATCTTAAACATCTTAAGACTTGGAGCTGTCCTGCTTATATCAGAAATACTTTTAGACATAAGCTTAGTGCTAGATCAGACAAGTATAGGTTTGTAGGATATCTTAAGAAAACTAATGGATATTACTTCTACCACCTACTAAACAAAAGGTGTTTGTTAGTAGGCACGCTACTTTCTTAGAAAATGAACTCATCCAAGAAGGAGACAGTGGGAGGAATATTGAACTTACTAAAGTTCATGATCTACAAATCAATCTAGAAATACCAGTAGTTGGACCATAAGAAGATCCTCAATCAGAAATACCTAAAGATGAGATACTTGTTCTCTAACAACCACCTGCACTCTCGCTCCAGTGTCTCTACACCGCAGACTCGAGACCCATCTGTCCGAAAGAAGCGATCCATGCATTGGTCTATCCAGATCAATCACCATCCCTATGATGATCCTATGATCAAGAGCAATTTAGGAATTAATCATCAATGACACATCTCAAATTCTCAACCCTTTGCGAATATGTGTCATCATCTTGTGAATCCCTTGGATGATTCATGGACACATAAGTATGAATGGTAATAAAAATGCCCAATAAGTACAAAATCATATCTTAGAAATATAATATATATTAGCCAAGATTGACTTCTAGGACATACATCCAATAATCTCTCACTTGTACTAAAGCCAATGTGCCATGTACCAAGCCCCATCTTCATAAGACAGGCTTTAGTCTTAGGCTAGCTAAGTGACTTACCAGTAGGTCATCTATATCTCATGTAGAGTTTGCTCTCTGCACCTCTGTGTATTTCTACTAGAGGAAGTTGCGTGTTCTGCTGCTCTATGTGCTTGGATATCTGGTGAGACCTAGGCTCCTTAGCAAAAGCTATGGTTCCATTATCTTTGTAGTATAGTGTCACAGCATTTGATGGCATGACATCCAATTCTGCAACTAACATTAGAACCAGAATGCATTTTCTACATATTTATAGTGTACTCTACTTCTATCGATCGATTATTTGGAACACTTCCAAGATATCGACATAAGAAACACACCCCATGATGTAGACATTCTATCATCAACATCAGACATATAATCTGAATTGGTGTATCCTCCCACTCCTAGCTTTGATCCTTCTCTAAATTAAGAATAAATCCTTAGTTCTTCTTAAGAGCTTAAGGATGTATTCACAATAATCCAGCACTCTTAGTTCGGATATAATTGATATCTACTCATGACATTCACAGTATTAACTATATCAGTTTACATGGCATACATCTATGCCCAACAGGGTAGCAGACCCCTCTTCGAGACTTCTATACTGAATCCTTTCAGTATCTAGTCTCTATACTTTATCTGTGAAAACACAAACATCCAATTACATCTATCTCTATATATCTTTAGGATACTTACTTTATGTCTTTCATGGAGAATTCTATATTCAACTATATTTTAACTGATTTTAGTATTGGATATTCCCACTGACCCTTTTGAAAATATATAATTCTTTTTTTTCGATCAAACAATTTGATCAAATCATCAAAATAAATGTTCTAACTCTAAGAGTATTGTAGACTTTGTGATCTCCTATCACAAGAAGTGAAATCCATAAGCTATTCCATATAGAAATCTGCAAAAGATATCCAATCATGAAAGCTAATTCACATCCTTTTCTTGGAGTCGATGTCTGACATCACCTTATTGTAGGTTTTAAGATCATTTTTATGTTCTCCATCTCCCATAAGAAATGACTTTCTCTACATCCTCTGTTAAGCATACACAAGCACCTTTCGAGAGGATTGGAGATCCTACCATATGTACAAGGTGGAAGAGCAATATACATCTACTAGCTCATGATGAATAGGTTCTTAATGTCCTAAGGCTCGCTGCTCTTCAGAGACACTCTCTTAGAGCTTAACTTTTCTCTCGCTGCTTCATTCTGGTTAAATAATTTTTCAAGAAGGTAGCATGTCGGGTCACAATCACATTGTGATCTTTTCAGAAAGTAATATCCCAAACTCTTTTAGGATGAGCTATATAGATCTATCCTCTAACATATCCACCAGCTGTCTTAGATACAGGCTAGACATCTTTTAATCTCAAAATAACCAAGATTCAGTTCTCACCATACCATATCTTATATGGTGTGGTAGGAACAGATTCAGAGAGAATCCAATTTCATAGAAATAAAGTTTGTCCCTAAAGAAACAAAATAAATCAGTGAAGTTCATTATGGACCAGACCATATCTCATATAGTTCCATGACTCTTCTTATCTCATTGAGCTGAGATATACTAAGAGGGGTCCAATATGAAACAATATCATTTTATGAGATAACTGAAAAATTTCTTTCTTTGGTATTGCATCCTCGATTTGATCGAAGTACCTTTAGAAATTTTTTGATTTATTTTTCTACTTTACATCTGAATTCTTTGAACCTTTCAATAATTTCAAATTTATATCTCATATACTTTTCCATACCATGACTGATCATCGATAAAGGCAACGAAGTAGAGATAACTTCTTTTGTTAGCACATCACATGGGCTACACACATCAAATGTGTACAAGGATAAGTATCTCAGTAGTCCTTTTTCTCTTATCCCACAAGAGTAGCTTGGTCATATTTTCTCAAAGAGATGATGCACAAACTAGATCTGACTCAATAGTCAATGAGCCCAAAGCTTATATTTTTTCAGTTTGTTAATCATTTCTTCTTCAATATGACTTAATCATAGGTTCTACATGTACTTTAGGTTTATCTCAATTTTGGATCTCTTAGATCCAATTGTATTCACTACTTACTCAATTAAGTTCACAGATGCATCACCATGCAAATGATAGAGACTGTCTCTAAGAACTAAATCTAAATGATAATCACAAAGGACAGATACTCATAGCCACAGCAGCAACTATTGCCCTATAGCCAATATAAGGGTTACTTCCTCAGTCCTCCACCTTCCTATCGACTCTATGCTAGAGTTTAAAACTCAACTGGAAGAAGAGAAAATCGTAAGGATTGTATTGAGTAGTTTCGACATGCCTACTCTAAGCATGTCTTTGTTTCTTTAAGCTCTCTAGGTATTTACCTCTGAACTCTTTCAAGGTTCTTTTGTTATCAACACTTTGACCAATTCAGATAAGGTGCCATGATGGTTATTCATATGATAGTTTACCATAAACTACCCATATAAACTAATCAGGGATTGCAGGATCAAATCCATAAGTAATTCCTCATGCATGGTCATGTCGAGCCTTTTAAGCTTCTTAATATCTTCGATCATTATAAAATAACGATCATAGACTGACTGCCCATCATGCATCAGATGTGCTATTCGACTGTGATCATCTCCCAATACCTGTAGATGAATCAATGCATCGTTGGCAGTGAACATGTGCTCATGCATATGTTGGAGCTCATCTAACATGGACTTCAACATATAGCACCTATCTTTATTGACATTGTCCATCCACTCATCAAGTATAGCTCGTTGACTATGGGTTGGACATGTTGTTAACATTAGAACAATCTGATAGAGAGCATTGCTTAATTTTCTAAAATTAAGAACAATTCTTAGGTTTGTGAGCCAGTCTATGCTAATTGGTTTTAGTTAATCAATTGATATCTAAGATTCACGCTAGAGGGTTGAAAGTGTTAGATGTATCCCTAGAAGTCAATCTTGGCTGATGCATATCATATCTCTAGGACATGATTTTGTACTTATTAGGTAGTTATATTATCATTCATGTTTATGTGTCCATGAATCATCCAAGGGATTAATGAGATGATGACACATATTCTCAAAGAGTTGAGAATTTGAAGCATGTGTGATTGATGGTTGATTCCTAAATTGCTTCTGATCATAGGATCATCATGGGGATGGTGATTTATCCTGATAAACTAGTGCACGGATCACTTTCTTCAGATAGATGGGTCTCAAGTTTGCAGTATAGAGATAGTGGAGTGAGAGTACAGGTAGTTGTTAGAGAATAGCTAGCACTGAGCGTAACCAACACGAGAAGTCACATGAATGTCTGCTCACTCGTTAGTGACTTTCTTGATGCTGTAGCTGTATGATTAGTCCTTTGATCTGAGATGGCACTACTGCTCACAGTGAGGCTACTAGAGTTTGACTGACACATCAACATGGATCTCAAGAAGTTCTTGTAGTGGATATTGGTGACAGTTGGTCCACTATAGGAGTAGGGTGTGCATCAAGTGAAGGAACTAGATCTAGGGTTTCAGTGTTAGATCTTGAAATTTTATCAAGATTAGACAGCGAAAGACTAAAATAAATCAAAATTTATCTTATAAAATTAAAGAATCTCTAGATCTAAGATCCTATTACATGATTATTATATGGCATTAAATCAAAAATTAAAATATGAAGAGTAAGAACTACATGTTGATCATATCAACATATTTCTATACTACATCTAATGTATGTAAAATATAATAGATCAGATCTATTACCTTACAAGTTAGACACTCTAACTTTGCTGATCTGGGCTTGAGGATGATGTTGCGAGCCGCACATACATCCGACCACTAGGAGTCATCCACACGAGCTCACGAATCACGATCAAAAGTCTTGGTCCAGAAAATCAACACAGTATACTAGTACTGTGCTGATCCTTCTTCGATGGTCGATCAGATGCTTCTTTCTTCTTGATTTGGACTCTTCTAAAAATGAGAAGTAGGAGAAATAGTTTTAGATGTGAGACACTCTTAGAAAACTCACAGATAGAGGAAGAAAAGAGGTGAACTCAACAACCCTAGAAGAAGACCCTCTTCTTCTTCTCTTTGCTCTAACTCAGACACTTAGTTTTGTATCTATTATATCTCCATGCCCCAACATTCTTTCTCTCTAATTTTTATATGCCCCAAAGGTCTCTCAATGCTCTATAATCCAAAAAAATTTCAAGAAGAAATTTATCTTAAATAATAAGATATGAAGAATCTTTATTTAGGTCAAATACCTAGTCAAGAAAAATCCAAACAAGGCAAGACAAGTAGTGCCCTACTCTTGGGTGCCCTCTTCTTCTTTTCTATCATGGACTATCAGCAAAGGGCACACAATATATGCCATAAAAGTCATAAAAATCTCAAAAAAAATTTGAATAAAATCAGTACCATAAAGAAAGAGTTTTGATTTCCTAAAATTCTATCTCGTAGAACTTGAAATCCAAACTAATTCCTACTTTGATTTGGTCCACAACCATATTCCATGTAAGAGAGAAAGAGTAAAAAGCTTTGGGTGTGCATGAAGGCCTAGGAGAGAAGGTTTTGTCACATAAAATAAGAGAGAGTGGGCGTGGGGGGCTAAGGTGGTGCAAGGTGGAATCCTAGTCTTACTAGGATGCAATCTATGACTTGTTCAAATTTGGTTTCTCAAACCAAATCAAACCAAAACCAAATCAACCCAATTAAAATAGATCTTAACCCAATTAAGAATATAATTTAATTAGATTAAATTAGATTTAAATTAGATTTAATTTTTTAATCGAATTAAAAATTAGATTGACCCAAGTCCTAATTGAACTAGGACTAGTTTTTCCTTGCACTTGGCTTATCCAATAAACCAATTGAAATTGATCCAATCAAGCCCAAACCAAATCTAATTAAATAATATTCAATTAGACTTAATCTTAGTCTATTGGATTAATCAAATTAAGCCAATTAGCAATCAAATTGCTAATCGATCCTCCTGCAACACCTGCACTAGGTTAAATGTTAATCATATTGATCGTTTAATCCTAGAACGATTCTTAATCGTAGATCAACCATCCGATTGGATCATGAACTCTAATGTGTGTGACCTCATAGATCCAAACCTAAATTGATAGCACAAAAATTAATTTTTGTATCAATCAAAGTGACCATCTAGCAATGGTACTCGACGGTCGAATAGGTTGAATGTATAGAACAATATCCTTAGAACCCATACGGATATAGTTTTCATATAATTCATCCTGTTGGATATAAAATAACTCCAGCCGAAGTTCGTAAGAGGCCAATCCTCCCAGGACTCTTTCAGCTTTCGACCTTATGTGGCATCTTTCTGAACTCCCCCGGCTGTCTGAGCTTCCACAATACCATCCGGACTCTTCCAGCAGTCGACCTTCCACAGTGTCCTCCAGATTCCTCCAACAGACGAGCTCCTACCATACCCTCTGAATTTCTCCAATAATGAGCTCCTTCAATCGTCTATCGGACTGCTTCAAATATTCTCTGGGCTTCACTATCAGTCAATTTTCTCTAGTGATCGACTACTCTCTGAATCTCTTCCAGACTTCCCCCTGTCATGATCGACTTTACTCCGAGCTTCTTCCAGACTTCGTCAGTGTCTGGGCTTCTCCAGTAGCAGGACTTCTACAGTAACTTGACTCCATCCAAGTTTCTACAGTGGTCGACCACCTTTCAAACTTCAGTCGAGCTTCTACAATAAGTGGTCTCCATCCGGGCTTCCACGACAACCGATCTCCATCCGAGCTTCTACAATAAGCGGCCTCCTTTCAGACTTCTGCAAGAATCAGACTCTGTCCGAACTTCTATAGTGGATGGATTCCAGATGAACTTCTACAACAGACGGGCTCCAGCAGAAGGACTTCTACAGTAACCAGATTCCATCCAAGTTTCTACAGTGATCGACTGCCTTCCGAACTTCAGCCGAGCTTCTACAATAAGTGGTCTCCATCCGGGCTTCCACGACAACTGGTCTCCATCTGAGCTTCTACAGTAAGCGGACTCCTTCCAGACTCCATCTGAACTTCTATAGCGGATGGATTCCAGACAAACTTCTATAATGGATGGGCTCCAGCAGTCAGATTTCTACAGTAACCAGACTCCATCTAAGTTCCTACAGTGGTCGACCACCTTTCGAACTTCAGCCGAGCTTCTATAATAAGCAGTCTCCATCCGAACTTCCACAGCAATCGATCTCCATCCGAGCTTCTACAGTAAGTGGCCTCCTTCTGAACTTCTACAAGAATCTGACTCCGTCTGAACTTCTACAGCGAATAGATTCTAGACGAACTTCTACAATGGATGGGCTCCAGCAGTCGGATTTCTACAGTGACTGACTGTCTCCTGTGTCTTCTGTACCTCTCCAGCCATCAACCTTCAACAGTGCCAACCGAACTTCAACAGTGCCAACCAGACCCCTCCAACGGACAAATTCCCTCCGGACCCCTCCAGCGATCGACCTTCTACAGTGTCCTCCAGACTCCTCCAGTGGATAAAGTTCCACAACGCCTTTCGAACTTTTCTATCGGTCAACCTTCTACAGCACCTTTCGAATTTTGCTATCGATCGACCTTCTGTCGGATCCCTCATACAACCAGACCTCTCCAGCGGACAGTCTTCAGACAAGCTTCTACATCAGATAAATTTTAGACGGACTTCTCTAGCAATCGGACTCCTGCCGGATTTCTCCAACAGAAAGTTTCCATCCGAACTTCTATAGTAGATGACTTTCGTCTGCAGCATCAACGTCTAAAGCACCCAACAACAGTTAACCCGTCAGCAACCTCGAAAACATCTGAGCTTCTCTTAGATTGCTAAGACAGAGAGCTATTCTGCTCCACCAGATATCCCAATCGAGCTTCAGCCATCCGGCTCGAACTCTTCGGCAAGTCATGACAACGGACAACACTCCACTCTCCGTAACGAACTCCACATGACCCCGAATGGCCCATTACTAGGCAGTTACGGATGTCGCTGTCAATCGGTTATACTCTCCCATCTATAAAAGAGACCCCTCAGATACGTTCTCTTCTAAGCTCTGAGCACTATCTCTAAACTCTGCTAAAATCTCATTCGAGTGCTCCATTTCTGTTGAAGCAGAGTACTGACTTGAGCATCGGAAGATCCTACTGGAGCATCCCTAACTTCGGTTTAGACTTTCCTTGCGGGTCCTGACGGTTGCTGTGATTCCCTCGACTCTAGCTTCTTCGGCATCAATAGAATTTTGCACCAACAGAATTGGCGCTAGAGGAAGGGCTCTGTGTCTTCGCAGGACCCTTGTTCTTAAAGGAGTACTCAACGGGATTGTCTCCGATCATCTTCTTCGACATCTTCTTCTTCTTCTCCGACTAGATCCCAACCTGATGCCTCCCCGAAAGGCATCCACCAGATGATCTACGGCCTCCATGGCCAGATCTCAGCAAGATTCGCCAGCTCCGACCTCATCTCCAGTTTCTCAGGCTCCTCCTCCGGCAACGACAGTCGGCATGGAGCAGTTTGACCTGCTGGTTCAGCAGGTCAGGGGCCTCACCGAAGTGGTGCAAACCATGCAGCAGCAGCAGCAGCCGCAGACATCTGTGTGGCTAGAAAGAGCATCGTCAGAGTTTCAGAATCCGATGATCGGGCAGCCCACTTGGACCAGTCACCCTGTATCCCCCAGAAAGGGGAAGCAGAGGGCGGAGAGCCCTCTATCTGATCATGATTCCACCCCCGAAGGGTCCCTACCTCTGTTCTGCTTGAAGACCCTCGAGATTCGTGATTGAGAGGATCTCCTGGATCAAAGGTTCTAAGAGATGAACCGACGGATCAAAGAGCACTGCCATGCTCCCCCTGCTTATGGTGAGGATATCTATACTGACCCTCTTTTTTCTCAAAGGATTATGCAGGAACCGATCCCGTTGAACTTCAAGCTCTCCCAATTTGAGAGCTACGACAGGATCTCGGATCTGGTTGACCACCTGGAGGTCTTTCGAACAATGATGCTGCTCCATGGTGCGCCAGATGCTATTCTGTGCCGAGCTTTCCCATCTACCTTGAGGGAAGCAGCAAGAAATTGATACTCGACATTGAAGCCGGGTACTATCTTCTCCTTTGATCAAATGAGCCATCAGTTTGTGGCTCATTTCGTCAGCAACCGATGTTCTCGGAGAGGTTCAGAGTCCCTCATCAACATCAAGCAAAAGGAGGGAGAATCCATCCGAACTTATGTCAACCATTTTAACACCGCCGCATTGGCGGTCCGAAACTTGGACCAATCAATTGCAATGGCCGCCCTGAAGAGCGGTCTTCAAAAGAATGACCTTCTGTTTTCCCTGAAAAAGAAGTATCCCAAGGACTTCACTGATTTGCTGGCTCGGGTCGAAGGATATGTCCGAGTAGAGGAAGCCTTCAAGCTGAAGGACGAGGAGGCAGCGAAGGAGCGGCAGACAGGCGACTCCAGCAAGCCCGCAGCTGAAAAAGGGCTGAGTGAAGCTCGGCCACATTCTTGAACTTCCTTTGAACATAAGCGTGTCCGAACTCCCCCCCGAGCTCGTAGGCAGAGAAGCCCGGACCGTAGAGTTCGACGGAGCTCTCTCCCAGGAAGATTCCATAGCTACGCCCCTCTCAATGCTCCAAAAACTCAAGTGCTGATGGAGATCAGGGAGCAGCTGCCAAGATCGAAAAGGATGCACACACACCCCAGAAAGCACAACCCTAACAAGTTCTGCCTCTATCATCGTGACCATAGCCACGATATGGAGGAGTGTATTCAGCTTCGAGATGAGATCGAGGAGCTTATCAGATGAGGTTGGCTCAACAGATTCATCTGACGCTGGCCTGAAGGTAGGGAAGATCGATCGAGGGCCCTACCACAACCAGAGCTGCCAAGGAAGGAAGAACAGCCTGAAGATCAGTCTCCAAGCGGGATCATCAACACCATCTCTGGAGGACCCTGGCAAGGAGCAGTCAGTGGATCGACTGGACCACCCAAGCAGCAGACGACTGAAGAATCTATAACCTTTACTGAAGAAGATACCCAGGTCAGTACCCGAAATAATCTAGAGTGGAAGTGGATTTCCTAGTAGTAAGGACACCGTCTGCCTACAATGCAATATTCGGCCGACCTGGCCTCAACACCCTCTGAGCTATGGTATCGACCTACTATTTGAAATTGGAATTTTCTACAAACCAAGGGATCGAAAAGGTCAGAGGAGATCAAGTCCTGGCAAGACACTGCTACAACATAGTCTTACAAAGAAATGGTTAGTCTGACCTCTGTCTGGTTGATGGATTAGACACCCGTGATGACCTTGCTGAAGAACGGGATGAGCCAATTGAAGATCTTGTCTCAAGTCCTTTGAACGATGGAAATAAAGAGCACGTGGTGAAGATCAGCTCCAACCGGGGAGAAGAGGTACGGACATGGCTCATTAATTTTCTACAAAAGAATGCGGATGTTTTCGCTTGGGTTCTGGCGGACATGTCGGGGATTGATGCGGAAGTCATGGAACACCGTCTAGCTGTTGATCCCAACCATTGGTCGATGAAGGAAAAAATTTGAGGTCATTCACCAGAAAGGCAGAAGGCAATAGCTGAGGAAGTTGATAAACTCCTGAAAGCTAGGTTCATCAGAGAAGTCAACTATCTGAACTAGGTCTCCAATGTGGTTCTCGTTAAGAAGGCGAACGGCAAGTGGAAGATGTGTATAGACTTCAAAAAGCTAAACAAAGTCTGTCCGAAGGACAGTTACCCTCTGTCTAGAATTGACCAATTAGTGGATGCGCCCTTGGGCCACGAGCTTCTCACTTTCATGGATGCATTCTCCGACTACAATCAAATCAGGATGGCACCAAAGGATGAAGAAAAGACTGCTTTTATCACTGACCATGGTCTTTACTGTTATAGGGTCATGCCTTTTGGCCTCAAAAATGCAGGGGCAACCTATCAATGGCTGGTGAACTAGATCTTCAAAGAGCAGATCAGCCGCAACATGGAGGTCTACATGGACGACATGTTTGTAAAAAGCAAATCCTCAATGAACCACATCGCCGACCTGGAGGAGACCTTCAGTACCCTCCGAAAATACAAGATGAAGCTGAACCCAACCAAGTGCGCTTTTGGAGTAACCTCAGGAAAATTCTTGGGCTTTATGGTATCGGGGTGCGGGATCGAAGCAAATCTGAAAAAAATTTGTGCCGTCTAGGAAATGACCGCCCCGAAGTCAATAAAGAAAGTTCAGTGCCTTACTGGGAGAGTAACAGCTCTGAATCACTTTATCTCAAGGTCGGCCGAACGGTGCCTATCTTTCTTTCAGACTCTCAAGCAGCTGAAGAACTTTTACTGGACCAATGAATGTCAGCGAGCATTCAAAGAAATGAAGAACTACCTCGGCTCACCTCTGCTATTGGCAAAGCCCGAACCTGGAAAGGAGTTGTTCCTGTACCTGACGGTCTCCCCTGTTGCTCTCGCAGTAGTTCTGGTTAAGGAAGAAGCAAAAATTCAACGGTCGATCTACTACATAAGTCGAGTATTGAGAGATGCCGAAACCAGATATACTAAGTTAGAGAAACTAACTTACGTCCTGTTGATTGCAGCCCGAAGGCTCCAACCTTACTTTCAAGGGCACACCATAACACTGCTCACCGACCAGCCGATTAAGGCAGTTCTGCATCGAGCAGATGCTTCTGAAAGGATAGCAAAATGAATGATCGAGCTCATAAAATTCAACATCAACTATCAACCTTGACCGACGATAAAAGCCCAGATATTAGCAGACTTCATAGTGGAATGCACTATCTCAGAAGAAGTCGAACTTGAACGAGGTGAAGCTGACAACCCAGGGCTCCAACCGAGCTCCCCTGAGGAAAGAACAGATCTCCCTGATGGTTTTTGGGCCCTCTATATGGATGGTTCCTCCAACATGTCAGGTGCGGGTGCGGGCCTGATCTTGGTCAATCCAAAAGGAATTATCGCGGAGTACGTGCTGCGCTTCAAATTTCTTGCGACAAATAATGGAGTAGAATATGAAGCTCTGATTGTAGGATTGATGATCGCCAAAGAATTAGAAGTAGATCGGCTCCAAATCTACAGTGACTCCCAATTGATGGTGGGACAAGTCAGTGGAAACTATGAAGCTCGGGAGGACAGTATGGCCAAGTATCTCAAAAAGGTAAAAGAGATCATCCCTGCCTTTGGCAGCTTTGACATCAAGCAGATTCCAAGAGCAGAAAATATCAGGGCCGATCTTCTCTCCAAGTTGGCTACATTGGCTCCGCCTGTACTACCCAAGGAAGTCCTCTTCGAAGTTCTGAAATATCCAAGTATGGAAGAACCGCAGCTTGTAATGGAGATCAGCCACGAACCCAACTGGATTGACCCACTAGTTGCATACCTCAAAGATGGAGTTCTTCCTCATGATGCAAAAGAAGCTCGGAAGCTTAGAAACCAGGCCTCCCGATATATCCTTTATGAGGGCAAGCTGTACAAGAGGTCGTACTCTTTGCCCCTCCTGAAATGTCTCTGGCCTTCCGAAGCTGACTTTGCCTTGTGGGAGGTACATAAAGGAGTCTACGAAAGTCACCTGGGGGTCAGATCTTTATCCCACAAACTGCTTCAACAAGGTTACTACTGGCCTACAATGTACCACGACTCCATTGAATATGTCAGAAAGTGTGATCGGTGTCAGAGATATGTGAATATCAGAAAGTGTGATCGGTGTCCGAACTTATACCCTTGAGTGCCCCATGGCCGTTTGCACAATGGGGGATGGATATCCTTGGACCTTTTCCCATGACGTCCGGGCAGCGAAAGTTCCTCCTGGTGGTAATTGACTACTTCACCAAGTGGTTCGAAGTCGAACCTTTGGCGAAAATCACAGAAGCAAAAGTACAGGACTTCATCTGGAAGTCAATCGTTTGTAGGTTTGGCTTACCCAGAACTCTCATTACTGATAATGGGCGATAATTTGCTGGAGCAAGATTTGCTGAATTTTGTGAGGACTTAAACATCTCCCGTAACTTCACGTCAGTAGCCCATCCGCAGGCAAACAGCGAAGCCGAAGTGACCAACAGGACTCTATTGCAAGGAATTAAGGCGAGACTTGAAAAAGCAAAGGAAACTTGGCCGACGAGCTTTATCATGTGTTATGGGCATACCGAACTATCTAAAGACTGCCCACAGGGGAGACCTCCTTTACCTTAGCCTTCGGAACAGAAGCCATTCTCCCGATTGAACTCAAGCTTCCGTCGGTGCGAGTCGTGGCATTCGACGAGCAGTGCAACTCAAAGGATCTCAAGGCCATCCTCGACTTGTTAGAAGAAAAGCGGGAGACTGCTCAAGTTCAGATGGCAGCTTACAAGCAGAAAGCAGCCCGCTACTACAACTCCCAGGTCAAGAGCAAAGCCTTCAGAGTGGCGGACTTAGTACTTCGGCATATCTTTGCCTTAAATAAAAGTTTCATATTCACATATCTTTTCTTTTGGTATGAGCTTATAACAACAGGGAGTAGCTCCTTCAGACAATCGAAGCTAAGCGTGTCAGGAACAAGAGGAGAACCTCATCCCGACACAAACGAAGGTCCAAATATTAAGAGATCAGATGGGGGGAGAGGCCCTCGCAACGGCCCTTATGCGCCCCTACAGCCATGTTAGGAACAGGAGGAGAACCTCGTCCTAACATGAGCAAAGTCGAAGATCTGATTATTAAGAGATCGGATGGGAGGAGAGGCCCTCGCAACGGCCCTTATGCGCCCCCATAGCCATGTTAGGAACAGGAGGAGAATCTCATCCTAACATGAGCAAAGTCGAAGACCCGGTTATTAAGAGATCGGATGGGGGGAGAGGCCCTCATAATGACCCTTATGTGCCCCCACAGCCTTGTTAGGAACAGAAGGAAAATCTCATCCTAACATGAGCTGAAATTCACTATGTCGGGAACAGGAGGAGAACCTCATCCTGACACAAACGAAGACCTGATCATTTAAGACTGGATGAGGGAAAAAGCCTCCTCAACGGCTCCTCTATACCCCTACAACTACGTTAGGAGTAGAGGGAAAACCCTCGCCCAAACGTAAAAAAAAAAAAAAAATAGGGGGGGGGCAACTTCGGCTATGAAAATTTTTCTGTACTTCCTTCATTCAAAATCCAAACTCGAAAGTAGGGGGACTAGTGTTGGGTATAAAATAACTCCAGTCGAAGTTCGTAAGAGGCCAACCCTCCCAGGACTCTTCTGACTTCCGACCTTGTGCGGCATCTTTCTGAACTCCCCCGACCGTCCGAGCTTCCACAATACCATCCGGACTCCTCCAGCAGTCGACCTTCCACAGTGTCCTTCAGATTTTTTCGATGGATGAGCTCCTACCGTACCCTCCGAACTTCTTCAATAATGAGCTCCTTCAGTCGTCTATCGGACTGCTCTAAATGCTCTCTGGGCTTCACTATTAGTCGATTTTCTACAGTGATCGACTACTCTCTGAATCTCTTCCAGACTTCCTCTTGTCATGATCGACTTTACTCCGAGCTTCTTTCAGATTTCGTCAGTGTCTGGGCTTCTCCAGTAGCAGGACTTCTACAGTAACCAGACTCCATCCAAGTTTCTACAGTGGTCGACCACCTTTCGAACTTCAGTCAAGCTTCTACAATAAGCGGTCTCCATCCGAACTTTCACGGCAACCGATCTCCATCCAAGCTTCTACAGTAAGCGGCCTCCTTTCGGACTACTGCAAAATTCAGACTCTATCCGAACTTCTACAACGGATGGATTCCAAACAAACTTTTACAACGGATGGGCTCCAGTAGCAGGACTTCTACAGTAACCAGACTCCATCCAAGTTTCTATAGTGGTCGACCGTCTTTCGAACTTCAGTCGAGCTTCTACAATAAGTGGTCTCCATCCGGGCTTCCATGGCAATCGATCTCCATCCGAGCTTCTACAGTATGCGGCCTCCTTCCGAACTTCTGCAAGAATCGGACTCCATCCAAACTTCTACAGCAGATGGATTTCAGACGAACTTCTACAACGGAAGGACTCCAGCAGCTAGATTTCTACAGTAACTAGACTCCATCCAAGTTTCTATAGTGGTCGACCGCCTTCCGAACTTCAGTCGAGCTTCTACAATAAGCAGTCTCTATTCGGGCTTCCACGGCAACCGGTCTCCATCCGAGCTTCTACAGTAAGCGGCCTCCTTCCGGACTTCTGCAAGAACCGAACTCTGTCTGAACTTCTACAGTGGATGGATTCCAGATGAACTTCTACAACGGACGGGCTCCAGCAGCCAGATTTCTACAGTGATCGATTTTCTCCTGTGTCTTTCATACCTCTCCAGCCATCAACCTTCAACAGCGCCAACCAAACTTCAACAGTGTCAACCAGACCCCTCCAACAGACAAATTCCCTCCGGACCCCTCCAGCGGTCAACCTTCCATAGTGTCCTCCAGCGGACAAACTTCTACAATGCCTTCCAAACTTTTCTATCGGTCAACCTTCTATAGCGCCTTCCAAATTCCGCTATCAGTCGACCTTCTGTCAGATTCCTCATGCAACTGGACCTCTCCAGCGGATAGTCTTCAGACAAGCTTCTACATCAGACAAATTCCAGACAGAATTCTCTAGCAATCGGACTCCAATCGGATTTCTCCAATAGAAAGTTTTCATCCGAACTTCTATAGCAGATGACTTCCATCTACAACATCAATGCCTAAGGCATCCAACAATAGTTAACCCGTCAGCAACCTCAAAAACATCCAAGCTTCTCTTAGATTGCTGAGACAGAGAGCTATTTCGCTCCACCAGACGTCCCAACCGAGCTTCAGCCATCTGGTTCGAACTCCCTGACAAGTCGCGACAACGGACACCACTCCACTCTCTGTAACAAACTCCACGTGGCCCTGAACGGCCCACTACTAAACAGATATGGACGTCGCTGTCAATTGGTTATGCTCTCCCATCTATAAAAGAGACCCCCTAAATACGTTCTCCTCTAAGCTCAGAGCACTATCTCTAAACTCTGCTAAAATCTCATTCGAGTGCTCCATTTTTGTTGAAGCAGAGTATTGATTTGAGCATCGGAGGGTCTTCCCGGAGCACCCCCAACTCCAGTTTAGACTTTCCTTGCAGGTTCCAACGACGGCTGTGATCCCCTCGACTCCAACTTCTCCAACATCGGTGGAATTCTACACCAACACATCCCCTTGACCAAAATGCTCATAGGACACCTTAGAGTTCAACTGTCAATTCTGATCAAGTTGTCCACATTATATTTCAAAATATCAAATCCATCTGATGGATTACCCTAGCCAAAGTTTTGCTAAATAGAAATACAGCGACTCATTCTTCTCCAACTCTTAGAGTGGTCAATCCCATCTTGATCACACTCCGACTTCGCAAGTACTTGACCGTGCCCAGAAGCCTTCCATCACTAAATTAAAAATTCAGTTAGTCCAGTACCAAAGCACAGTGAGTTGCTTGCAAGTCACTAAGGCGATCTCAGGTCTAAGGGACACTTATACGTATATCCCATCAGAGACATTCTCGATAGTAAAATACTCTGGAGTTGGTTATGTTCAATGATAATGTACCCTTATATCTCATCTGTATGTCATACCAGTGTCTCCACACTCCTTGATTAAGAGGACAACCAACCCATATGGCCTACAGCGACCTATACTTGATAGAAGCTGTCGTCCTTATTAACAGCCTATCATTCAGTCATGAACAGTTTTAAGGACTAATCGATAAATCTTCTCTTTATCGAACTAAATAGCCCTAAGGACTTCATCACAATAATGGAGTTCATTAGAAGATATAAACCTATGATAAAAATGTTAAAAATATATTTTATTTATTAACAAATCAATTACAATATAAGGTTACTCAACCATCAACAGGTTGATGATTAGCTTTTGGGACATATTTTTTAATAACTCCCACTTGTCCTAAAGCCACTCGACACAGTATCTAATACCCATCTTCGACTTGTGGTTGTCAAACTCCTTTATCGCCAGGGCTTTAGTGAAGGGGTCAGCTAGGTTCTCCTTTTCATTGATCTTCTGAAGGTCGACGTCACCTCGATCCATGATCTCCCAAATCAGGTGGAAGCGACACAAAATTTGCTTTGTCTGCTGGTGTGCTTTGGGTTCCTTCGCCTAAGCAATGGCACTAGTGCTGTCGCAGTAGAGCAGGATCAGACCATCGATGGAGGGTGCAACTTCAAGCTCGATGATAAATTTTCTCAGCCACACAGCTTTCTTCGCAGCATCTGATGCTGCGATGTACTCCACCTCACAAATAGAGTCTGCCACAGCATGCAGATTGAAACTCTTCCAACAGATGGCTCCACCATTCAGAGTAAAGATATAACCCGACACGCTTCTGATGTCATCATGGTTAGATTAAAAGTTGGGGTTTGTGAACCCCACAAGTTTCAGATCTGACTCGCCATAAACCAACCATTGGTCCTTAGTATTTCTCAAATATTTAAGGATGGCTTTAACCACTTTCTAGTGGTTTTCTCCAGAATCAGATTGATATCTACTCACTACTCCTAGTGAGCATGCCACATCTGGCCTTGTACATATCATGGTGTACATGATAGATCCCATGATCGAAGCATATGAGACTCTACTCATATGCTCTCTCTCTTTAGGAGTTGTCGGACAATCTTTCTTAGAGAGAGAAATTCTATGGCCTATCGATAGATAGCCCTTCTTGGAATTCTCCATGCTGAACCTCTTCAGCACAGTATTTATGTACGTGGACTAGGATAACCCAAGCATCCTTTTAGATCTATCCCTATAGATCTTCATCCCCAGGATGTAGGATGCTTCACCTAAGTCCTTTATGGAAAACAACCTATAGATCTTTATCCCAGTCCACGTACATTGATACTATGCTGAAGAGGCTCAGCATGGAGAATTTCAAGAAAGGCTATCTACCGATAGGCCATGAAATTTCTCTCTCGAAGAGGGATTGTCCGACAATACCTCAAGAGAGAGAGCGTATGGGTAGAATTCCATATGCTTCAGCTGTGGGATCTATCATGTACACCATGACATGTACACGACCAGATGTGGCATATTCACTAGGGATAGTGAGTAGATACCAATCTGATCCATGAGAAAATCACTGGAAAGTTGTTAAAATCATCTTGAAGTATTTAAAAAATACAAAGGACCAGTGGCTTGTTTATGGTGAATCGGACTTGAGACTTATGGGGTTTACAAACTCAAGTTTCCAGTCTGATCATGATGACAGCAAAAGTATGTCGGGATTTATTTTTACCCTTAATGGTGGGGCTGTCTGCTGGAAGAGTTCCAAGCAGCACACTGTGGCTGATTCAGTTTGTGAGGCAGAGTATGTCACTGCATCAGATGCTACCAAAGAAGCGGTGTGGCTGAGAAAATTTTTCACCGAGCTCGGAGTAGCACCCTCCCATGTTGGTCCAGTTTTGCTCTACTGTGACAGTTCTGGAGCCATTGCTCAGGTGAAGGAACCGAAGGCACACCCGTGGATGAAACATATTCTGTGCCGCTACCATCTTATCTGGAAAATAATGGATAGAGGTGATGTCGACCTTCAGAAGATCGACGGAAAGGAGAACCTGGCCGACCCATTCACTAAAACCATTACGGTGAAGGAGTTTGACGACTTCAAGTCGAAGATGGGTATTAGATACTGCACCGATTGGCTTTAGGCCAAGTGGGAGATTGTTGGGAATAGTATCCCAAACTAATCGTCAGCCTGTTGACAGTTGTGCTCTTTCTTGTATAAGTATATGAATTATAAATTAATAAAAATTATTTTAATATTTTTCATCACAAATTGTTTCATCTTCTAATGAACTCCAGTGTTGCGGTGAAGTCCTTAGGACTATTTAGACTCGACAAAGAAAGATTTGTCGTTTAGTCCTTAAATCTGTTCATGATCAAATGATATGTTGTTACCAAGGACAACAACGTTTACCAAGCATAGGTCATTGTCTGTCATATGGATTGGTTGTCCTCTTAACCAAGGAGTGTGGAGACACTGGTATGGCATACAGGCGAGATGTAAGGGTACATCTGCACTGAACATGACTGACTCCAGAGCTTTTTCTGCTGTCAAGATTTGCTTCGATGCGATATGGGTATAACTGTCCCTCCGACCTGAGACTGTCACAGTGACTTGCAAGCAACTCACTGCACTTAGGCACTGGACTACCTGAATTTCTAATTCAATGATGGAAGGCTGCTGGGTGTAGTCAAGCACTTGACTTGTCGGTGCATGTGTCAAGATGGGATTGACCACTCCAGTTCAGGAGCTGTGTACAGTCATGTTTCAATTTAGCAAAATATTGGCCAGGGTAGTCCTAGTGAGGAGTCACAGGACTGTTTGAGTTGAGCATGATTCGGATGATCTGATCAGGGTTGACAGTTTAACCCTGAGTGATCCTATACACAGGGGTCAAAAGGGATGAATTATACAGTAACCATATTCGTGTAGATTCTGAATGTTGCGATTGCGACTATTCGACCTATCCGAACATTGGGTACCATTATTAGATGGTCACTTCGATTAGTACAGAAATTGGTTCCTATGCTACCGGCTTAGGTTCGAACCTACGGGGTCACACACATTAGAGGTTCCTATCTGATCTGATGGTTGGTGAAGAGTCCCACTAGACTGGGACTCTTTGACTAAGAGTCCTAATACTTGGAGACTCTGAGTCATACGTATTTGAGACTCTGTGATCGAGAATCAGGATTCTCTGATCATGAGTTCCACCCATTTTAGGTATCGGGATCAAGAGTCCCACTTGTTTGGGACTCTTCGATCAAGGTTTCATATCGATGGACTTTGATGCCTGATTGCCCATCGAATTTAGACTCAATATTTATGAGAGGTTTAATTAGTGATTTGATCATTAATTAACTCAATTTGATTGAGTAATTATTTTTGGATCAAGTCCAATTGAATTGGATTCAGTTGGGTTTGACCCGATTAGGTTAAGAGTTGACCTAATTGCCGAGGTGGATTGGTCCCTGATCTGATCAGGAGTTGGGCTTAGTCAATTTTTGATTTGATTAGAAATTTATTGAGCCTAATTAAGCCTAATTGTGTTGGGTTTAACTTAGTCTAATTGTACCTAACCTATTTTAATTTGGTTGGTTCAATTAGATTGGTTTAAAATTTCAAACAACCTTGACTTATCTCCTTGCGCCACCTCACCTCACCTATGCCTATTTGAATTCATCAGAAACAAGTTCTCGTAAATTTTCTCCCATGCAAAAGCCTTCCCATGCCTCACCTTTGTGCACCATTTTGAGTGGATAAAGATGGTTGGTTGGCCATTCAAATTCAAATGATGTTTGAATTTGAATGGGCAACTAATCTCATGCACCACCTTATCCACTTGTGCGCTACTTGCTCTACACGAGAAAAAATTTCTCGTGTAAACTCTCCATGCACAAAGAACCCACACCCCTTCTCTTCTCATGCTTTGAGTGGATAAGGATGGGTTGGTTGACATTTGAATTCAAATTCGATTTGAATTCAAGTGAGCAACCACCTAGCTTTATCCTTTCACGCGGTGAAAATGCTGAATTGATGCGGTCTTGCACTATTTTAAAATGAGAGAGAAGGTGGGGCATGGGATATCTGATCTGAGAGAGAAAGGGTGGTGTGAGAAAGGCTCTGTGTATGATAAAAGAAAAGAAAAGAAGAGAAAAGAAAAGAAAAAGAAAGGGCGCAGGGTTTTTTCTGAGAGTACCCTAGGGTTTCTGCCTAGGGTTCGGGAAGTGAGAAGGTGAGCTACGAGTGTCGTGAGCCCACCAAACTTTAGAGAGAGCTTCATCAACCTCTTTACTATCTTTGGTGATAATCTGGAGCATTCGAGGAATCAACAGACATCGATCAAAGGAGTTCGATCAGCATCAGTCGTCAAAAGGGTTCTGCAACGAACTAGCATTCGTGAGGAGCCGATCAGACTGGGAGCTTCATGTGGATGATCTACGAAGGCCAGACATACTATGTGACTGTATTGCGATGATCAGACCTTCTTGATGGTGATCAGACTGTAGCGATCGACTACCAGTACGAAGGTAATATGTTCTGAACACATAACAGTAAAACATTTACTGTAGAATTTAAAATTTTAAATCTAAATGCATGCTATATATATCATATTTAGATTCTTGTATAGGGTTAATATATGTTAATTAATTAGATTAATTAATAATTTTTACTATAAAATTATAAATTTGAAAAGTTTTAAAATTATCGTTTTACCTCTGCACTGAAATTCACTTCAAATGGTATTAAAGCAGGTTCTAAAATATGATATACATTTGCATGCATAGATTAAGTAGTAATCTAAAAGTTTAAATTTGAAATTTAAATTTAAATTTTGAAATTTAAAATTTAAAATTTAAATTTTGAAATTTAAAATTCAAAATTCAAAATTTAAAAATTTAAAATTCAAAATTTAAAATTTGAAATTTATTTGATATTTTAAATTTAAAATTTAAAATTTAAAATTCAAAATTTAAAATTCAAAAATTTGAAATTTGAAATTTAAATTTTAAAATTGGTATATTTAGTTATACTTGATCCAAGTAGTAAGTAGTCTAATTGGGTTGGCTGCCATGGTCGTCCGGTCATAGGAGAAAAGTAGGGTTTAAAGGCCCTCTCCTCCCATTCGATGGGGTTCTCCTATGGCGGTAGGGGTGCCGAGCGATTATATCCCATACAGACGAAGCAGCGAAAGGACTTAATCGTAAAGGTTCAATTGTAAAATTTATCATGAATGTGTTAGATTAGATCTAAAGGAATATTCATGATTTATTTTGATTGAGCTATTTTTTGTTATGTAATTAGCAATAGGATTGTTGTTTATGAAATGTGCTGATCTATTTGTGAAATGAGTCTACACATTTGGTGAACAGAAAATAATACCTTTCAAATTTAAAAATTATTTTCGAAATGCCAAACCCTGACCCATCAGCCCAAATACTTAATTAAAAGAATTAAGTATAGTCTAGTTGGTCTAGAATTATGAATTAAGACCTAAGACAATTGCATAAACTTGTGGGTCAATGGTTTAGATGGATTAGGTCCATAATTGGGTTAGACCTAAGGTTAGCTTAAAGAAATGGACTAAATTAGAGTAATTGATCAAATCTAATCAAAAGTTGAATTAGATTAGGTCAAGAAAACTCTAGACTCAACTCCAATAGTTGTAGTTGAATGGATCCATATCTTTAACTAGATCAAGATGGACTTAATTCAAGGCTACGTGGTGGAATCCTATTTACTAAGTTGATCAAATAAAAATTAATGAACCGGTTGGTGTCTAAGGTAAGTTCAGCAGTCTGACCAGTGGTTTTTAACTGGGAGCTACTCGCATTGATTCGATCTTTGACGAGTTAATGGCATATCCCTTCCATTGATCTCACTTACCTGGCCAACCTGGTGAGTTAGATTTTGATTAGATCACTTAGTGATTAGGACTCACCCATGTCATTAGGTAAATCAGTGTGACTGATTTAGATGCTCCTAATGTCGGCTTTAATTAAATCTTTTTTAATCTGACTTGGTGAAGTCAGTGGGAGGATTGAAATTGGTTGGTTAATTTCTTCTTTTCTATCCTTTAATAAAATTTTCAAAAATTATTAGGTCCCTAAAAATGATTAAGTTATAGTGATAACTAAGTCATAGCCTCTCATTAAGTGAGTGATAATGAGTCCATTAGTTTAATAATCATTGAAGGCCCAAAGGCCTGGTGCTTATTGACAATAGAATTATCATTCATAATATGATCATTTGGTTGAGTCTTTTTGATGGTGGTCAAATTGGCCGGCCAAAGTCGAGCCTGATCATTTATTGGTCAGATTTACCAAATCAAGTCATGTTAATGGTTGGACCTAATCAGATCTTTTCAGTGGAGGCCAAAGCCTACTGATTAGGATCTGAGGCAAAATTAATTACTAGAAGTTGTTTAGAGAAACAACTGGTTATGAACCTATCCATAGATGCACATGGATTGACCAACCAAAGTTGGGCTCATGTGTAGTCTGTGTGGATTCTAGTATCCACTAAGGAATTAAAGTAATTCCTCGAATTGGAGGTTGAGGCTACCAGTTCGTAAAAATACTGGAAGAAACTTTAGACTAAAGTCCAAGTCTTTAGTATTAATAATTTATGTACTAATAAAGGTCTGGTTTTTCTTTATGCAGCTATGGCCACTACCCTGTCGCTCTGGTCATTATTAGATAATGACAAGCTCATGGGACCTAATTTTGATAGCTGGTATCAAAAATTAAAAATCGTCCTTAAGTATGAACAGATCCTTTATGTAGTAACGGATCCGGCACCTGAGAAGCCAATCTCGAATGCTAGAGGGATGGTCCGAGATACTTATCAGAAGTGGCTCAATAATTGTACCACCGTTCGGTGCATAATGCTAGCAGCAATGAATGATGAGTTCAGCTGCAGGTTCGAGAATGCCCAGTCGCAGGAGATGCTTCAAATGTTGAATGACTCCTTTGGCACGTCTGACGACGTTGAAAGGCACAAAACTAGTTGTGCCATTTTCAATGATCGGATGAGGGATGGGGCCTCAGTCATCGATCATGTACTATACATGATCGAAATGATTGAGTGCCTAAGTAAACTGAGCTTTCCTTTGCACGAGCAGCTCGGTAAGGATGCGATCCTTAATTCTTTGCCCAAGTCCTTCCTCCCCTTCCTTACTCATTTTTGGATGACAAAGCCTGCAGTGAACTACTACGGCTTGTTGGGGTTGCTGCAGAACTTTGAGAAGGACCACCAGCTCCATAAGGAGTCGGTGAATGTTGTGGGAGGGTCTTCTTCTGGTCGTCGATCCTTTAAGAAAGGGAAGAAGAAAAAGAAGAAGAAGAAGAATAAGAAGGTGCAGTCGCATGCTGGGATGTCTGCACAAGGTCAGACCAAGAAATGCAAGCCCGACCAAAGCCAGGCGGAGTGCTTCTTTTGCAAGAAGCAGGGACACTGGAAGAGGAACTGTCCTCTATACATTGCCTCCCTGGACCCGAACAGGCCGAAGAAGAAGCAAGGTAATTATATGATAACACCTTGCAACTTTTCCATTTGTGATACTACTACCTGGGTATTGGATACCGGAAGCCCTTATCATATCTATAATTCGATGCAGGGTCTGCAGGTCAGTAGGAGATTTGATGAAGGCGAGAGGTTCCTGAACGTTGGAGATGGAAGCAAAGTTTCAGTTCTAGCTTTAGGAATCATGAACATTGTAATCAACTCTCGTAATGTAATTCTGAGTGAATGTCACTATTATCCAAGTTTTTTATTAAATATTATTTTTGTAGGCCTTTTAGTCATGTACAGTTATGAATTTTTAATAAAAGGAAACGTTTGCAATATAATTTTGAATGGTGTTACAATATTTGTTGGACAACTAAATAATGGAATTTACCTACTATCATAGCCTATTAATATGGTTCAAACCTCCGGTAAATGCCCTAGAATGGATAATATGTCAGAAGTCTACCTTTGGCACTGTAGGCTAGGTCATATCAATAAGAACAGGATAAACAGGTTGGCTCAAGAAGAAATTCTTGAAGTTGGTGATTGTGAATCACTTCCAACCTGTGAGTCCTCTCTTCTTGGAAAGATGACTAAATCACCTTTTACTGAAAAAGGTGAGCGAGCTAGTGAACTCTTGGGTTTGATACATTCTGATGTATGTGGACCCATGAGCTCAAGTGCAAGAGGTGGATATTTCTACTTCATAACCTTCATAGATGATCTATCGAGGAATGGGTATGTCTACTTAATGAAGCATAAGTCAGAGTCATTTGACATGTTCAAACTATTCCGAAATGTGGTAGAAAAATAAACTAAAAAGTATATTAAAATTTTTTGATTTGATCGAGGAGGCTCCCTCAGTGGACTTCTCCTGAAACACCACAGCATAATGGTGTGTCTGAAAGGAGGAATCAGACCTTGTTGGATATTATTCGATCCATGGTGGGGTTTGCTGGTCTACCGATCTCTCTCTAGGGATATGCGCTCGAATCGGCTTGTTATCTTCTAAATAGGATTCCGAGTAAGTCTGTAACCAAAATGCCATATGAGATATGGATAGGACGTAAGCCAGTACTCTCGCACCTTAGGATTTGGGGGTGTCCGGCTTATGTTAAACATTTAATTATGGACAAGCTTGGACCTAGGTCTGACAAGTGTTATTTCATAGGATACCCAAAAGAGACCAAAGGGTATTATTTCTACCTAGCTGATGAGCAAAAGGTGTTTGTCAGCCTTAAGGCAATCTTTTTAGAAAAGGAGTTCCTTGGTGAAGGGACTGTTGCCTCTAAGGTCGAACTTGTGGAAGTTTGATGGGTGAAAAAACCGACACAAGTTGCTGAACCTGAACCAGATTTGGTTAGATTAGATCCAGAGCCCACTGTTCTTACACCCTTAAGGTGGTCTAGTAGAGTACCATGTCAGCCAGACAGATAATATGTTTTCTTGGTCCGGGATGGCGATCCTGTTGAACTTGATGAAAATGATGAGGATCCGATCACCTACATGGATGCAATGCAAAGACTTGACTCTAATAAATGGCTAGAGGCCATGAAATCCGAAATAGAGTCCATGAAGGTCAACGATGTGTGGACATTGGTTGACCCACCCGAAGGAGTAAAACCCATAGGGTGTAAGTGGGTCTTCAAGAGGAAGAGGGGTGCAGACGGAAAGGTGGAGACCTATAAAGCCCGTCTGGTTGCCAAGGGATATCGTCAATGTTATGGTATAGACTATGATGAGATATTTTCTCTTGTGGCAATGCTCAAATCCATTCGAATTATGCTTGCGATAGCTGCCCATCTGGACTATGAAATTTGGCAGATGGATGTGAAGACAGCTTTCCTAAATGGAGAGCTGGACGAAGAGGTGTATATGATACAACTTGAAGGGTTCACATCCACAGATGAGTCTAAGGTGTGCAGGCTACAGAAGTCTATTTATGGACTTAAGCAGGCATCCCAAAGTTGGAACATACATTTTGATAGGATGATCAAAATATATGGCTTCGTTAAGAATGGAGAAGAGCCCTGCATTTATAAATGGGCTAATAGTCCAATAGTGGTATTTCTTGTATTGTATATGGATGACATTCTCTTAATCGAAAATGATATCCCTGCATTACAAGGAATAAAGATTTGGCTGTCATCATAGTTCTCCATGAAAGATCTGGGAGAAGCTTCCTACATCCTAGGGATGAGGATCTATAGGGATAGATCTAAAAGATTGCTTGGCTTATCCCAGTCTACGTACATTGATACTATACTGAAGAGGTTCAGCATGGAGAATTCCAAAAAAGGCTATCTACTGATAGACCATGGAATTTCTCTCTCGAAGAGGGATTGTCCGACAACACCTTAAAAGAGAGAGCTTATGGGTAGAATTTTATATGCTTCGACAGTGGGATCTATCATGTACGCCATGACATGTACACGATCAGATCTGGCATACTCACTAGGGGTAGTGAGTAGATACCAATCTGATCCATGGGGAAATCACTGGAAAGTTGTTAAAACCATCCTGAAGTATTTAAGAAATACTAAGGACCAGTGGCTTGTTTATGGTGAATCAGACTTGAGACTTATGGGGTTTACAAACTCCAATTTCCAGTCTGATCATGATGACAGCAAAAGTGTGTCGGGATTTATTTTTACCCTTAATGGTAGGGTTGTCTGCTGGAAGAGTTCCAAGCAGCACACTATGGTTGATTCAGTTTGCAAGGCAGAGTTTGTCGCTGCATTAGATGCTGCCAAAGAAGTGGTGTGGCTGAGAAAATTTCTCACCGAGCTCGGAGTAGCACCCTCCCTTGTTGGTCCAGTTTTGCTCTATTGTGACAGCTCTGGAGCCATTGCTCAGGCGAAGGAACCGAAGGCACACCAGTGGATGAAACATATTCTACGTCGCTACCATCTTATCCGAAAAATCATGGATAGAGGTGATGTCGACCTTCAGAAGATCGACAGGAAGGAGAACCTGGCCGACCCATTCACTAAAGCCATTGCGGTGAAGGAGTTCGACGACTTCAAGTCGAAGATGGGTATTAAATACTCCACCGATTGGCTTTAGGCCAAGTGGGGATTATTGGAAATAGTGTCCCAAAGCCAATCGTCAGTCTGTTGACGGTTGTGCTCTTTCTTGTATTAGTATATGAATTATAAATTAATAAAAGTTATTTTGATATTTTTTATCATTAATTATTTCATCTTCTAATGAACTCCTATGTTGTGGTGAAGTCCTTTGGAGTATTTAGACTCGACAAAGGAGGATTTATCGTTTCGTCCTTAAACCTGTTCGCGACCAAATGATACGTTGTTACTAAGGACAACAACGTTTATCAAGCATAGGTCATTGTCTGCCATATGGGTTGGTTGTCCTCTTAACCAAGGATTGTGGAGACACTGGTATGGCATACAGCTGAGATGTAAGGGTACATCTGCACTGAACGTGACTGACTTCGGAGCTTTTCCTGCTGTCAAGATTTGCTCCAATGGGATGTGGGTATAACTGTTTCTCCAAACTGAGACTGCCACAGTGACTTGCAAGCAACTCACTGCACTTAGGTACTAGACAACTTGAATTTTTAATTCAGTGATGGAAGGTTGCTGGGTGTAGTCAAGTACTTGACTTGTCGGTGCGAGTGTCAAGATGGGATTGACCACTCCAGTTCAGGAGTTGTGTACAATCGTGTTTCAATTTAGCAAAATCTTGACCAGGGTAGTCCTAGTGAGGAGTCACAGGACTGTTTGAGTTGAGCATGATTCGGATGATCTGATCAGGGTTGACGTTTAACCCTAAGTCGTCCTATACACAGGGGTCAAAAGGGA
Organism: Elaeis guineensis; assembly: GCF_000442705.2. Taxonomy (NCBI): domain Eukaryota; kingdom Viridiplantae; phylum Streptophyta; class Magnoliopsida; order Arecales; family Arecaceae; genus Elaeis; species Elaeis guineensis. Next base: position 57,152,316 of record NC_025993.2, read on the forward strand.
TGAATTATACAGTAACCATATTCGTGTAGGTTCTAAATATTGTGATTGTGACTATTCGACCTATCTGGATGTTGGGTACCATTGCTAGATGGTCACTTTGACTAGTACAAGAATTGGTTCCTGTGCTACTGGCTTAGGTTTAAACCTGCAGGGTCACACACATTAGAGGTTCCTATCTGATCTGATGACTGGTGAAGAGTCCCACTGGACTGAGACTCTTCGACCAAGAATCCTAATACTTGGGGACTCTGAGTCCTACATATCTGAGACTCTATGATCAAGAATCAAGATTCTCTGATCATGAGTTTCGCACATTTTGGGTATCGAGGTCAAGAGTCCCACTGGTTTGGGACTCTTCGATCAAGGTTTCATATCGATGGACTTTGATGCCTGATTGCCCATCAGATTTGGACTTAATATTTATGAGAGGTTTAATTAATGATTTGATCACTAATTAACTCAATTTGATTGAGTAATTATTTTTGGATTAAGTCCAATTGAATTGGATTCAGTTGGGTTTGATCCGATTAGGTTAAGAGTTGACCTAATCGTCGAGGTGGATTGGTCCCTGATCTGATTAGGGATTGGGCTTAGTCAATTTCTAATTTGATTAGAATTTTATTGAGCCTAATTAAGCCTAATTGTGTTGGGTTTAACTTAGTCTAATTGTGCCTAACCTATTTTAATTTGGTTGGTTCAATTAGATTGGTTTAAAATTTTAAACAACCTTGACTTATCTCCCTGCGCCACCTCACCTCACTTGTGCCTATTTGAATTCATGAGAAACAAGCTCTCATGAATTTTCTTCCATGCAGAAGCCTTCCCACGCCTCACCTGTGTGTGCCATTTTGAGTGGATAAAGATGGTTGGTTGGCCATTCAAATTCAAATGATGTTTGAATTTGAATGGGCAACTAATCTCATGCGCCACCTTATCCACTTGTGCGCCACTTACTCTATTTGAGAAAAAGTTTCTCGTGTAAACTCTCCATGCACAAAGAACCCATGCCCCTTCTCTTCTCATGCCTTGTGTGGATAAGGATGGGTTGGTTGGCATTTGAATTCAAATTCGATTTGAATTCAAGTGAGCAACCACTTAGCTTTATCCTCTCACGCGATAAAAATGCTGAATTGATGCAATCTTGCACCATTTTAAAATGAGAGAGAAGGTGGGGCATAGGATATCTGATCTGAGAGAGAAAGGGTGGCATGAGAAAGGCTCTGTGCATGAGAAAAAAAAAAGAAAAGAAGAGAAAAGAAAAGAAAAAGAAAGGGCGCAGGGTTTTTTCTGAGAGTACCCTAGGGTTTCTGCCTAGGGTTCGGGAAGTGAGAAGGTGAGCTATGAGTGTTGTGAGCCCATCAAACTTCAGGGAGAGCTTCATCAACTTCTCTACTATCTCTACTGATGATTCAGAGCATCTGAAGAATCGACAGACATCGATCGAAGGAGTTCGATCAGCATCAGCCGTCAAAAAGGTTCTGCAACGAACTAGCATTCGTGAGGAGCCGATCAGACCGAGAGCTTCATGTGGATGATCCATGGAGGCTAGACATACTATGTGGCTATATTACGATGATCAAACCTTTTCGATGGTGATCACACTACAGCGATCGACTACCTGCACGAAGGTAATGTGTTCTGAACACATAACAGTAAAACGTTTACTGTAGAATTCAAAATTTTAAATTTAAATGCATGCTATATATATCATATTTAGATCTTTGTGTGGGGTTAATATATATTAATTAATTAAATTAATTAATAATTTTCACTGTAAAATTATAATTTTAAAAAAGTTTTAAAATTATCGTTTTATCCCTGCACTGAAATTTACTTCACAACAATGATCGGAGCGATAGAGAAGTGGCCATATCTGTACAAAAGAAAATCATAACCTAATTAGTAATTGATTCATTAAACCTAAATATTTGGACTTTAATCAAAAGGTTTCTCCCACTATTTTATTCGAATTGCTAGCCTCTACCTCCAATTTGAGAAATTATCCTAATTTCTTAGTGGGTACTAGAATCCACTTAGATTGCACACAAGCCCAACTTTGGTTGGCGAACCTATGTATATTTAAGGGTAGGTTCATAATCAATTATTTCTCTAAATAATTTTTAGTAATTTTAATTTTGCCCCAGTCCCTAATCAGTAGGCTTGGGCCTCCACTGAAAAGGTCTGGTTAGGTCCAACCATTAACATAACCATACTTGGCCTATCTAGCCAATGAATGATTAGGCCCAACTTTGGTTGGCTAACCTAACTATTATTTTGAAAGATGCAGTCAAGAAATCACATTATGAATGATAATTGAAAGAAAAAAAATCGACTTTTTCCTTGTAGGCTCTTCTAGATCTAATGAGATCTGGAGCGAAATATTTAAAAAAAAAAAAATTATCCTACTTTATTTCAGATCTAAGGTCTATTAGATCTGATTCTTATTATCTGATATTTAATTTAAAATTAAATCTAAAACTTGAGGATTAGAGAAATACCTCTAGGGTAACTAGATTACCCTGTAGATGATCGCAGCAACGCCCAAGGTTCTAAAATAGCCACGCAGTCGCCTGGCCTCTATTGGTATCTACTCAAGAAAGATCTGGATCATCTTCTCCTCATAAATCTTTGTTCCAAAAATCAAATCTAGATCTGATCTACAAGATCTTCAAAAGATCTTCTGAAGCTGGAGCAGCAGCTTCTCGACAAATCCCTGCAGCCTTTTGATTAGGGAGCCACCACACCTTGGACAAGCACCAGATAGATACCCAACCTCTTGGATGTGAAGAGGGGAGGGAGAGGAGTATAGGGGTATAGAGAAGTGGAGGGATTTCATATTTTTGCTGGGTATTGAGCAGATTCTCTAAACCCTAGGCGCAGATAGGGTTTAAATAGACCCTGTTGCGCCATGCAGTGCCACATCATTCGACCAATCAGAAAATTCTAATTAATTTTAGAAAAATTTTGTTTGGTGGAGTGATGTTATTTGATCATATTAGATAAGAACCCCACCAAACTCTCCTACTGTTGGCGCCAACACTGGATAAACACTATGAGATTGGCGCCCAACAGTTTGAGTCGATCAAGGCACAGAGTCCTCATCTCATGGGACTCTATCCTTATCCACTTGGGGTGCATGCCATATCTGATTATGGTGCCCACTTTGAGGGTAAAATTAGTAGGTGGATACTCCACAAAAACTCTCCAATTATCTCTTGCCAAGTGGTCTTCAGTCCAAGGTCCATGGGTCAACATTTGACCGATGTCCTAAAATGAAAATGGCAGGTGACAAGAATTAGCAGGTATTGTCTTAAATTCATCTCATGAATTAAGATAAGATTTTTTTGAGCTGGACTGACTCTAGTAAGATTGTGAGAAACCTTCTCAAGATTCTCTGGGTGAGTCAAATCATATTTGGCTCAGTCGGGATAGAAAAGATTACACGAGGAGAAAGTTAGGCTCAATCATGTGCTAGCACGATTTTCTTGAGTTTAATTGGATCTAATCCAAATCAATCAAACTAGACTAGTTCAATTGATGACATCTAGCCCTAACTCTTATTTGTGTGACCCAATTAGGTTCATTTCTATATGGTAATGGGACATGTCATGATTTCATCATTGATATCATCGAAACTCATTTCGATGGACCAGAACTCTTCTGATTCAGACAATTAGAATGATCGATCATCAAGATCATTCTAATTCTCCCAAAATTCACCAGTGACACCTAGCAGTATATGGTGGCAACCCATCAGAAATGAAGATGAACCTCTCGGTGCAGCTACCTGTGTGATTGAGTTCCTCTATTTGAAGAAAAAAATGCCTTTTCCTTTGTAGGATCTTCTAGATTTCATCAAATCTGGGGCGAAATAATTTAAAAAAATTTATATTATATTTATTTTAGATCTAAATCTCTAGATCTAATCTTCATATCTAATATTAAGTCTAAAATAAATCTAAAAGGGATGAGAAAATAAATAATACCTCAAGGGTAATCTGATTACCCTGTAGATGATCTCAGCATAGCTCGAGATTCTGATGTAGCCACGCAAGCACCTGGCCTCTACTGGTATCCACTCAGATAGAACCTGGAACATCTTCTCCTCACAAATCTATGCTCCAAAAATCAGATCTCTATCTAATTTAGATGTGCTTCAGAACACCTTCTGAAGTTGGAGCAGCAGCCTGTCAAAGATGTCCTGTAGCCTTCCTATTTCAGGCATCACCACGCCTTGGATCTTTGCCAGATGAATGTCTAACTCTTTGAACGTGAAGAGGGGAGAGAGGAGAGTAGGGAGGATGTAGAGAATAGGAGAGGATTCTCGTTTTGACTTGGTATTGAGCAGAAACTTACAAACCCTAGGCGTAGACAGGGATTTTATAGACGCTGTATGCTGCGCAGTGCCACATCATTCGACCAATCAAAAAATTTTAATAAATTTTGAAAAAATTTTGATTGATGGAGTGATGTCAACTGATCACATCAGATAGAAACCCCACCCTCTCTCCTATGTTGGCACCAACTTTAGATAAGCACAAGCAAGGTGGCACCAAAGAGTCCATGTTTATCAGGACTCTTTCATTCTTATCCATTTGGGGCGCCCACTTTAATTCAATTGGGCTCACACCATAATCTGATTATGGTACCCAATTCAATTGGGTTTTGGTATGTGGACACTTTACAAAAATCTTCCAATGAGCTCTCTTCAGTTTAAGACCCATATGTCAACATTTGACAAATGTCCTAAAATGAAATTGGCAGGTGACAAGAATTAGCAGGTGCTTGTCTTAAATTCATCTCATGAATTAAGACAAGCCTTTTTTGAGCTGGACAAGCTTTATTTATACTAAGAGAAACCTTTTCAAGGTTCTCTAGATGATTCAATTCACATTTGGCTTAGTAGAGACAGAAAAGATTATATGAGGAGAAAGTTAGGCTCAATCGTGTGCTAGCACGATTTCCTTTGAACCTAATTGGATCTTATCGAAATCAATTGGGTTAGCTCAATTGATGATATCCAGACCCTAACCCTTGTTTGTGTGATCCAGTTAGGTTCAATTCTGTATGGTAATGAGATATGTCGTGATCTCATCATCGACATCATCCAAACTCCTTTCGATGGACCAAAACTCTTCTGATTCAGACAATTAGAATGATCGATCATCAATATCATTCTAATTGCTCCCAAAATCCACCAGTGATACCTAGCAGTATATGGTGGCAACCCATCAAAGCTGAAGATGAACCTCTCAGCGCAGCTACCTGTGTGATTGAGTTTCTCTATCATAAGTCCCGACTGAATTAGGATTAAGGTGAACTCGTCAAACCCAACATCAGTCATATGAATCAATCGATCGATCCAAGTTCGTTGTGAAACACCAATAAAAAACTCTTTTTCATTATTTCACCCTGCCATGGCCATGGGCTTAAGGACTCGATCTTTCGATCATCATAGGACTACTCTCATCTATCGAGGTTGATAGATCCATTCTTGGTGTGACCTAGTTCCTACAATGAATATGCTACAGCCAACATACACCTCAGGGTTCCGAATGGCTAGGAGACTGAGTTATGATATAGTCAAACTATAACACACTTAAGGTGAACTGTCGATGCACCTCAAGTCAAAGAACTAGACACACAACTGCAGCATCGAGCTAGTCATCGATGAGAAGCTAGACTTCCTTATGACTGCTCGATATGGTCACACTCAGTACTCTCGTTCTCAACGAATACCTGTACTCTCGCTCTGGTGTCTCCACACTATAGACTCAAGACATATCTATCCTAAGAAAGTGATCGTACACCAACCTTCCAAATCGATCACCATCCTCGTGATGATCCTATGGTCAGGAGTTATTTATGAGTTGGTTATGTAAATTCATGCCATAAATTTTCAACTCTTGAAAATATGAATTGACATTTCTACTAACTCAAAGGATGTATCACAGACACAATGTATACAATATGATAGAAGAATAACCCATTTATTGATTTATAGTCAAAATTATAAATTTGTCCTTAGATTTGTACAGGAATATGTCAGCCAATCTGGCATCTAGGGCACACATCTAACAAACTCCCACTTGACCTAATACCAATTGGCTACATATCTAAGTCTCATCTTCTCAAGGTGGACTTCGATCTTTTGCTGGTCTAATAGCTTCGTCAATGGGTCTGCCACATTATCTGTGGAGTCGACTCTCTTGACCTCAATATAACCCTTTTTGAGGTAATCACGGATCAAATGGAATCGCCGCTCGATGTGCTTGGACTTCTGGTGAGACCTTGGCTCCTTAGCTAGGGCTATGGCACCATTATTGTCACAGTAAAGAGGTATGGCATCTGATGACATCACTTCAAGCTCCATGGCAAACTTCTTGTACCAGAATACCTCCTTCGCAGCTTCCGATGCAGCAATGTACTCTGCCTCCATTATGAAATCAGCAATCACCATCTGCTTGAAACTCTTCCAGCTGACTGCACCATCATTACAAATGAACAGACTCTCAGATGTCGACTTTCGATCATCTATATCAGACATAAAGTCTGAGTCTGTATATCTCTGAATCTGGAGTTCTCCATTCCCAAAGACTAGAAACATATCCTTAGTCCTTCTCAAGTACTTAAGGATACATTTCACAAAAGTCCAGTGCTCTTTGCCTGGATTTGACGGATATCTGCTTGTGACACTCACAGCATGGGCTATATCAGGTCGTGTACATAGCATAACATACATGAGGCTCCCTATTGCCGAAGCATAAGAGATTTTGCTCATGCGTTCAATCTTCTTAGGTGTGCTAGGGCACATCTTCTTGGAGAGATGAATGCTATGTCTAAAAGGTACTAAACCTCTTTTGGAGTTTTTCATGCTAAACCTTTTTAGCACCTCCTCTATGTACATCTTCTGTGAAAGTTCGAGCATCCTATTCGATCTATCTCTATAGACCTTAATACCCAGTATAAAGGATGCCTCTCCTAGATCTTTCATAGAGAACTCCTTAGACAACCATACTTTGACTGAGGTCAACATGGGAATGTCATTCTCAATTAGGAGGATGTCATCTACGTACAATATGAGGAAGACAACTACGCTCCCACTGACCTTTTTGAACACACATGGTTCCTCCTCATTCTTGATGAAACCAAACATTTTGATCACATCATTGAAACGAGTATTTTAGCTCCGAGATGCTTGCTTAAGTCCATAAATGGACCTTTGTAGCTTGCAGATCCTATAATCATCATCACTGGATGTGAAACCAAGCGGCTGTTTCATATAGATATCTTCCTCAAGATGTCCATTTAAGAACATTGTTTCACGTCCATCTGCCATATTTCATAATCAAAATAGGCTGCAACAGCAAGCAATGTGCGGATGGATTTTAGTATGGCTACGAGCGAGAAGGTATCCTGATAGTCAATGCCTTCGCACAGACTATAACCTTTCGCTACGAGCCTAGCCTTGAATGTCTCCATATTTCCATCTGCATCTATCTTTCTCTTGAAGATCTATTTATACCCAATAGGTGCAATACCTTCAGGTGGATCTACCAAGATCCAAACTTGGTTTGAGTGCATCGAGTCAATTTCTGATCTCATTGCCTCTAACCATTTCTCAGAGTCGATATCTGATATTGCCTCATCATAGATCTTGGAATCATCACCATGAACCCCATTTTCCATGAGGAACATTTCCTCTACATCCTCTTGTATGGTTCCTAAGTACCTTTCAGGAGGACAGAAAATCTTAGTCGATCTACGAGGTAGAAGAGGTTGTGTTAAGACTAGTTCTGATTGATTAGGTTCCTCAGGTTCTTTAGCTTATTGCTCTTGGGAGATATTCTCCTTGAGCTTAATTATTTTTTCGATGCCACCATCTTGAATAAACTATTTTTTAAGAAAAATAGCATTTTGACTCACAATCACATTGTGGTCTTCCGAAATATAGAAATAGTATCCTAATGACTCTTTAGGATATCCTGTGAATCGAGCTCTAAAAGACCTGAACTCTAACTTGTTCGTCTGTTGTCTCTTGATATGAGCCGGACAACCCCAAATTTTGAGATGATTCAGAGTTGGCTTCTATCATGCCATATCTCATACGATGTGGTAGGAATGATTTTAGAGGGAACCCTATTCAATACATAAATTGCTGTCAATGTCTCCAAAGAAATTCAGGGAGGTCTGTGAAGCTCATCATGGAACAGACCATATCTAATAGGGTCCAGTTTCTCCGTTCTGAAACTCCATTGAGTTGAGGCATTCCAGGTGGAGTCCATTGAGAGACTATACCATTGTCCTTAAGATAGTCTAGAAACTTCTGACTAAGGTATTCACCTCCTCGATCTGATCGAAAAACCTTAATGGGCTTTCCTGTTTGTTTTTCTACCTCACGTCTGAATTCTTTGAACCTTTCAAAAGCTCCAGACTTGTGTTTCATTAGAAATACATATCCGTACCTAAACATATCATCGGTAAAGGTAATGAAGTAGACGTAGTTGCCTCTAGCCAGCACATCAAATGGGCCGCACACATCCGTATATACTAGGGCAAGTAGGTCTGTGGCCCTTTTCCCATGTCCTACAAAAGGAAGCTTGATCATTTTTCCTTGAAGGCATGATTCACAAACTGGATATGACTCAGAAGTCAACAGACTCAATAGCCCGAATTTCTCCAATTTGTTAACCTTGTCTTCCGCTATATGACCTAGCCTTAGGTGCCACAGATACCTATTATTTGGACTATCACTAGGCTTTTTAATTCCTATGGCATTCATATTTTGCTCGATATTAAATATAGATACATCAATATGTAGCTGATAGAGACCGTTAATAAGAAAACCATCTGCAACTTTATTATTTTCATAAAATATGTTACAATGGTTCTTATGAAAGCTAATCACATAGCCTTCTTGTGCTAAACATGAAACAGAAATCAAATTTCTGCTTGCTGCAGGCACATAATAACAATCTCTAAGAAATAAATATAATCCTAACGGTAATCGCAGAGGGCAGGTTCCCACGACCACAGTAGAAACTCTTGCTCCATTTTCGATGCGTAGGATCATCTCTCCATCTCTCAGCCTCCTACTCTCCTCAAGACCCTGCATAGAAGTACACAAATGAGCACTAGAACCAGAGTCAAGCACCCAACTGGATGCAGAAGAAATCATAAGGTTAGATTCTATAACGAGCATACCTCTAGAAGGACCATCCTTCTCGTTCTTTAGGGTGGCCAGGTACTGAGGATAGTTCTACTTCCTCCTTTTCCAATCCACCTTCTGCTTCTTCGTAGACTTCTTTTTCTTTCCAAAAGACTTTCTTTTGGAAGAAGTTCGTTCCACAGTAAGAATTGAGCCTTTTGAACCCTTCATAGAAAGCTCAGCCATAACCAGCATGTTCATTAACTCGACCAAGGTACACTGCATCTTATGCATATGAAAGTTCATGATGAACTGACCATATGCATCAGACAAAGACTGAAAAATCACATCAATCTGAAAATCTTTGTCTAAGATGATATCGAGCTTCTCAAGATCCTCAAGATCTTTAATCATTGTCAAACAATGATCTTGGACTGACTGCCCATCATGCATCTTGGCCTTAAAAAGTCTTTGACAGACTTGATACTTAGCCGCGCGACTCTGTTCACCAAATAACTCTTGCAGGGGAGCCAACATTTGGCGGGTAGTTAAAATATTCTCATGTTGGCACTGCAAGTCATCAAACATTGCACCCAACATGTAGTATCTTGCTTTGTTATCATCATCCGTTCACTTTTCCAGAGACGCTCTCTATTCAGTAGTCGGACGTGCTGGCATGGCAGGTGGATCCTGGTCCAAGACATGAGCCAATTCTTTGGAACCCAGAATAATTTTGTAGTTCCTCAATCAGTCCTTGAAATTGGGTCCAGTCAATCTGTGGGTGTCTAGTATTTTGGTCAGGGGGTTGGAGGCAGACATATTTTCTGTAAAGAGTCGAAAGTTTCTAGTTAGATTTTATAATCAGACTTAACCAATTTATTTAGGAGTTTCATTTTTAAATAAATTAGGCTCCCACTATTTTCTCAGATCCCTACACTCCCTTGGTAGAGATGTGAAAATCTCTATGATTAGTGATTTCTAGTGGGTGGTGCGGTCTCACCGACTGGCTCATCACCTCACCTAACAGTTATTGGTGATGGGTCAACCAATGAGTGGACAACTCTTATCCAATGATTCTCTAATCATGGTGCACGCAAAACTTGGTCTCTAATTCATAAAGCTCACCGTATTCAGAATATTGTTCCAATCCTTAGTTAAGCCAAACCCACCATTTGCACGAACTAGATTCCTGATTGGGTTCCTCATCGTATCCGAAATATTGAGTCCAACCCATCCTCTAATCCGTAGCATCCAATGCCTAATGGACATGGTTGCATCTTCCCAGTGCAACTAAGCCACTGTAACCAGCTGAGAACAATCAACCCCGAAAAGGGCTCGCACATCCATAATGGTGGAAGATCTAGATTTAATATTTTCTTAGGGAGATTTGATTTAGGGCTCTTTAAACATGACTTGACATAGTCATAACAATTATGGCTAACCTAGTGGCATGGGTTAGCTCGAATTGTTAGCCACCTCAAATCAGAACTGAGTCGACATATATGGCCAGGTAAGTGAGACCGGTGGGAGGAATATGCCATTAACTCGAGAAGAATACATTCAAGTTGAGTAGCTTCTAATTAAAAACCAGTCAGTCGCATCTGCCCAACTTACCTTAGACACCAAATTGTCAAACCAGAACTAATTGGGTTAGCCTACAATCCAGGCTCTAACCTCTGAGCCAAATTAGGTCTTAACTTGATCGAGTCATATCTAAATATGATTCGACCTTGACCCAGACTTAATCTTATTAGGCTGGTCAATTATTAGCTTTCATGATCTCACCTAACCAACTCTTGATTCGGTTTGATCAATCGCTAGACCTAATTGAGCTATCCAAGCCCGAACCCAATTTTATGAAAATATCTTAGATCTGAAATTTTCAATTTTAGACCTAACTTAATTTCATAAACTTAATTCATTAATTAAGTTTCGATTCATAAATAAAATATATAAAATAAATCCTAGAGTTTCAGGATCTAGGATTTTGCAGAAAAGTAAGTTTTGATTTTTGATTAAGAATGAACGCGCAGCACCCCTGCACGTCATATGAACACCCCATTGAATGGAAAGAGAGGGTCTTAAAACTTTACTTCATTCTTATGACCAGATGGCCATGAGGAATACCTTAATCAAAAATATAAATTTAACTATAAAACTAGTTAGATCTAAATTGACATATCACATATATAATTTAAGATCTAACTAATACATGTTTTGCATACATCTCATGTATCAAAAATTGATCTAATTAACATGCTTTCAGATTTAATACATCACATGTAATATCTAAAAAATAAAATTTAAATTGAACTATTCAAAATTAAATGTGTTCTAGATAAGTTACTGGAACAATTCTACAACTAGTCTAGGCATGCAACAGATCAATTTTATGAAAAAATTAAAATTTTATTTTTTATTTTTTGATCTGATTATAATACTTATAACATCAAAAAAATAAAAAATAAATTAGATTTAATTTATATTTTAATCTTATTAAAACATAAAACTTAAGACTGTTCATGGATTCAACTAATCCTAGTCTAGTCATGCATCTCATGCATGTTAGATCTTCTTAGATTTAATTTTAAATATTTTTGATTTTAGATATTATCATATCTGATATAATATTTAAAATTATTAAATATTAGATAAATAAAAATTAAAATTAGATCTAAATTACATCTGAAATAGAGCCAAAAACCTAGCTTTGATACCAGTTGAAGGAAAAAATGCCTCTTCCTTTGTAGGATCTTTCAGATTTCATCAAATCTGGCATGGAATAATTTAAAAAAATTTTATCCTATACTATTTCAGATCTAAATCTCTAGATCAAATCTTCATATCTGATATTAAGTCTAAAATAAATCTAAAAGGGATGAGAAAACAAATAATACCTCAAGGGTAATCTGATTACCCTATAGATGATCTCAGCATAGCCCGAGGTTCTGATGTAGCCATGCAAGCGCCTAGCCTCTACCGATATCTACTCAGGCAGACCCTAGAACATCTTCTCCTTGCAAATCTATGCTCTAAAAATCAGATCTCTATCTGATTTGGAAGTGCTTCAGAACTCCTTCTGAAGTTGGAGCAGCAGCCTGTCGAAGATGTCCTGCAGCCTTCCTATTCCAGGCATCACCACACCTTGGATCTTTGCCAGATGGATGTCCAACTCTTTGGACATGAAGAGGGGAGAGAGGAGAGTAGGAAGGATATAGAGAAGAGGAGAGAATTCTCATTTTGGCTGGGTATTGGGTAGAAACTAGCAAACCCTAGGCGCAGACAGAGATTTTATAGACCCTATATGTTGCACAGTGCCACATCATTCGACCAATCAAAAAATTCTAATAAATTTGGAAATAATTTTGATTGATGGAGTGATATCATCTGATCACATTAGATAAGAACCCCTACCCTCTCTCCTATGTTGGCACCAACTTTAGATAAGCACAAGCAAGGTCGCTCCAAAGAGTCCATGTTTATCAGGACTCTTTCATTCTTATCCATTTGGGGCGCCCACTTTAATCCAATTGGGCTCATGCCATAATCTGATTATGGCATTCAATTGAATTGGGTTTTGGCATGTGGACACTCCACAAAAATTCTTCAATGAGCTCTCTTCAGTTTAAGATCCATATGTCAACATTTGACAGATGTCCTAAAATAAAATTGACAGGTGACAGGAATTAGCAGGTGCTTGTCTTAAATTCATCTCATGAATTAAGATAAGTCTTTTCTGAGCTGGACAAGCTTCATTTAGATTGAGAAAAACCTTTTCAAGGTTCTCTGAATGAGTCAAATCATATTTGGCTCAGTAGAGATAGAAAAGATTACATGAGGAGAAAGTTAGGCTCAATCGTGTGCTAGCACAATTTCCTTTGAACCTAATTGGATCTTATCCAAATCAATTGGGTTAGCCCAATTGATGGCATCTAGACCCTAACCCTTGTTTGTATGACCTAGTTAGGTTCAATTCCATATGGTAATGAGACATGTCGTGATCTCATTATCGACATCATCGAAACTCCTTTCGATGGACCAGAACTCTTCTGATTCTGACAATTAGAATGATCGATCATCAATATCATTCTAATTGCTTCTAAAATCTACTAGTGACACCTAGTAGTATATGGTAGTAACCTATCAGAACTAAAGATGAACCTCTCGGTGCAGCTACCTGTGTGATTGAGTTTCTCTATCATGAGTCCTAACTGAATTAGGGTTAAGGTGAACTCGGCAAACCCAATATCAGTCATATGAATCAATCGATCGATTCGAGTCCGATGTGAAACTCCAATGAAAAACTTTTTTTCATTATTTCACTCTGCCATGGTCATGGACTTAAGAACTCGATCTTTCGATCATCATAGGACTACTCCTCTCATCTACCAAGGTTGATAGATCCCATCTTGGTGCGACCTAGTTCTTACAATGAATATGCTACAACCAACATACACCTTAGGGTTTCGAATGGCTCAGAGATTGAGTTATGGTGTAGTCAAACTATAACACACTCAAGGTAAACTGTCATTGCATCTCAGGTCAAAGAACTAGACACACAACTGCAGCATCGAGCTAGTCATCGACAAGAAGGTAGACTTCCTTATGATTGCTCGATATAGTCATGCTCAGTACTCTCGTTCTCAATGAATACCTATACTCTCGCTCCGATGTCTCCACACCGTAGACTCAAGACACATCTATCCTAAGGAAGCAATCATACACTAACCTTTCAGATCGATCACCATTCTCGTGATGATCCTATGGTCAGGAGCTGTTTATGAGTTAGTTATGTAAATTCATGCCTTAAATTTTTAACTCTTGAAAATATGAATTGACATTCCTACTAACTCAAAGAATGTATCACAGACACAATGTACACAATGCGATAGAAGAATAACCCATTTATTGATTTATAGTCAAAATTATAAATTTGTCCTTAGATTTGTATAGGAATGTGTCAGCCAATCTGGAATCTAGGGCACACATCTAACACTATCATGAGTCCTAACTGAATTAGGGTTAAGGTGAACTCGTCAAACCCAACATCAATCATATGAATCAATCGATCGATCCGAATCCGATGTGAAACCTTAGTGGAAAACTCTTTTTCATTATTTCACTTTACCATGGCCATGGACTTAAGGACTCGATCTTTCGATCATCATAGGACTACTCTCATCTACTGAGGTTGATAGATCCCATCTTGGTGCAATCTGGTTCCTACAATGAACATGCTACAGCCAACATACACCTTAGGGTTTTGAATGGCTACGAGGCCGAGTTATGGTGTAGTCAAACTATAACACACTCAAGGTGAACTATCGATGTACTTTAGGTCAAAGAACTAGACACACAGTTGCAACATCGAGTTAGTCATCGACGAGAAGGTAGACTTTCTTATGACTGCTCGAGGTGGTCACACTTAGTACTCTCATTCTCAACGAATACTTGTACTCTCGCTCTAGTATCTTCACACCATAGACTCAAGACACATCTATCCTAAAGAAGCGATCGTACACTAACCTTTCGGATCGATCACCATCCTCGTGATGATCCTATGGTTAGGAGCTGTTTATGAGTTAGTTATGTAAATTCATGCCTTAAATTTTTAACTCTTGAAAATATGAATTAACATTCTTACTAACTCAAAGGATGTATCACAGATATAATGTACACAATGTGATAGTAGAATAATCCTTTTATTCATTTATAGTCAAAATTACAAATTTGCCCTTACATTTGTATAGGAATGTGTTAGCCAATCTGGCATCTAGGGCACACATCTAACAAACTCCCACTTGACCTAATGCCAATTGGCTACATATCTAAGTCCCATCTTCTCAACGTGGGCTTCGATCTTCTGCTGGCCTAATGGCTTTGTCAGTGGGTCTGTCACATTGTCTGTGGAGTTGACTCTTTTAACCTCGACATAACCTTTTTCGAGGTAATCACGGATTAGATGAAATCACCGCTCGATATGCTTGGACTTCTGGTGAGACCTTGGCTCCTTAGATAGGGCTATGGTGTCATTATTGTCACAGTAAAGAGGGATGGCATCCGATGACATCACTCCAAGCTCTGCGGCAAACTTCTTGTACAAGAATGCCTCTTTTGCAGCTTCCGATGCAGCAATATACTATGCCTCCATGGTGGAATCAGCAATTACCGTCTGCTTGGAACTCTTCCAACTGACTGCACCACCATTGCAAATGAGCAGACTCCTAGATGTCGACTTTCGATCATCTATATCAGACATAAAGTCTGAGTCTATAAATTCCTGAACATGAAGTTCTCCATTCCCAAAGATTAGAAACATATCCTTAGTCCTTCTCAAGTACTTAAGGATATATTTCATAGAAGTCCAGTGCTCTTCATCTAGATTCGACTAATATCTGCTTGTGACACACAGCATGGGCTATATCAGGTCGTGTACATAGCATGGCATACATGAGGCTCCCTATTGCCGAAGCATAAGGGATCTTGCTCATGCATTCAATCTCCTCAGGTGTGCTAGGGCACATCTTCTTGGAGAGATGAATGCCATGTCTAAAAGGTACTAAACCTCTTTTGGAGTTTTCCATGCTAAACCTTTTTAGCACCTCCTTTATGTATATTTTCTGTGAAAGTCCCAGCATCCTATTTGGTCTATCTTTATAGACCTTAATACCCAATATAAAGGATGCCTCTCCTAGATCTTTCATAAATAACTCCTTTGACAACCATATTTTGACTGAGGTCAATATGGAAAAATCATTCCCAATCAGGAGATGTCATCTACGTACAGTATGAGGAAGACAACTGCACTCCTACTGACCTTCTTGAATACACATGGTTCCTCCTCATTCTTGATGAAACCAAATATTTTGATCACATCATTGAAATGAGTATTCCAGCTTCGAGATGCTTACTTATGTCTATAAATGGACTTTTGCAGCTTATAAATCTTGTGATCATCATCACTGGATGTGAAATCAAGCGGCTGTTCCATATAGATATCTTCCTCAAGATATCCATTTAAGAATGTCATTTTCACGTTCATCTGTCATATTTTATAATCAAAATAGGCTGCAACAGCAAGCAATGTGCGGATGGATTTTAGCATGGCTACAGATGAGAAGGTATCCTGATAGTCCATGCCTTCACACTGACTATAACCTTTCGCTACGAGCCTAGCCTTAAATATCTCCACATTCCCATCTGCACCTATCTTTCTCTTAAAGATCCATTTACACCTAATAAGTACAATACCTTCAGATGGATCTACTAAGGTTCAGACTTGGTTTGAGTGCATCGAGTCAATTTTCTAATCTCATTGCCTCTAACCATTTCTCAGAGTCGATATCTGATATCACCTCATCATATGTCTTGGGGTCATCACCATGAGCCCTACTTCCCGTGAGGAATATTTTCTCTACATTCTCTTGTATGGTACCTAAATACCTTTCAAGAGGATGAAAAATCCTAGTCGATCTATGAGGTGGAAGAGGTTGTGTTAGGACTGGTTCTAATTGATTAGATTCCTCAGGTTCTTTAGCTCATTGCTCTTGAGAGACATTCTCCTTGAACTTAATTATTCTTCCGATGTCACTATCTTGAATAAACTATTTTTCAAAAAAAAAATAGCATGTCGATTCACAATCACATTGTGATCTTTCAGAATATAGAAATAGTATCCTAATGACTCTTTAAAATATCCTATGAACCGAGCTCTTAAAGATCTGAACTCTAACTTGTCCGCCTGCTGTCTCTTGACATGAGCCAGACAACCCCAAATTCTGAGATGACTCAGACTTGGTTTCTTACCATGCCATATCTCATACGGTGTGGTAGGAACGATTTTAGAGGAAATCTTATTCAATACATATATTGCTGTCATGAGACAATATCCCTAAAGAAACTCAGGGAGGTCCATGAAGCTCATCATGGAACAGACCATATCTAATAGGGTCCGGTTCCTCCGTTCTGAAACTCCATTGAGTTGTGGTGTTTCAGGTATCCTTAAGATAGTCTAGGAACTCCCGACTAAGGTATTCGCCTCCGCAATCTGATCGAAGAATCTTAATGGGCTTTTCTATTTATTTTTCTACCTCATGTCTGAATTTTTTGAACTTTTCAAAGGCTTCAGACTTGTGTTTTATTAGAAACACATACCCGTACCTAGACATATCATCGGTGAAGGTAATGAAGTAGACATAGTTGCCTCTAACTGGCACGTCAAATGGGCCGCATACATCTGTATGTACTAGGACAAGTAGGTCTGTGGCCCTTTCCCCATGTCCTGTAAAAGGGAGCTTGATCATTTTGCATTGAAGGCATGATTCACAAACTGGATATGACTCGAAAGTCAACAGACTCAATAGCCTGAATTTCTCTAATTTGTTAACCCTGTCTTCCGCTATATGACCTAGCCTTAGGTGCCACAGATACCTATCATTTATACTATCTCTAGGCCTTTTAATTCCTATGACATTCATATTTTTCTCGATATTAAATACAGATACATCAATATGTAGCTGATAGAGATCATTAATAAGAAAACTATTTGCAACTTTATTATTTTCATAAAATATGTTACAATGATCTTTATTTTATGAAAGCTAATTACATAGCCTTCTTGTGCTAAACATGAAACAGAAATCAAATTTCTGCTTGCTGTAGGCACATAATAACAGTCTCTAAGAACTAAATCTAATCCTAACAGTAATCACAGAGGGTAGGTTTCCACGGCCACAGTAGCAACTCTTGCTCCATTTATGATGTGTAGGATCATATTCCCATCCCTTAGCCTCTTGCTCTCCTTAAGATCCTGTATAGAAGTGCACAAATGAGCACTAGAACCAGAATCAAGTATCCAACTAGATGCAGAGGAAACTGTAAGATTAGATTCTATAACGAGCATACCTCAAGAAGGACCATCTTTCTTGTTCTTCAGGGTGGTCAGGTACTGAGTGAAGCATAATTCAGTGCAGGGGTAACATGATAATTTTAAAACTTTTTCAAAATTATGATTTTACAGTGGAAAAATAATAATTAATCTAATTAATTAACATAAATTTATCCTACACTAGGATCTAAATATGATATATAGCATGCATGCATTTAAATTTAAAATTCGAATTTGAACAGTAAACACTTTACTGTAATATGTTCAGAACACAATACCTTTATGCGGGTAGTAGATCGCCATAATCTGATCACCATCGGGAGAGTCTGATCATCACAATACAGCCACACAGTATGTCTGGTCTCTGTGGATCGTCCATACGAAGCTTTCGGTCTGATCGACTCCTCACGAGTGCTAGCTCGTTGTAGAGCCCTTTCGATGGCCAATGCTGATCGAACTCCTTCGATCGATGTCTGTTGATTCTTTGGATGCTCCAGATCATCAGCAAACATGCTTGAGAGAATGTTGAAGATCTCCCTAAAATTTGGTGAGCTCACGACACTCGTAGCTCACCTTCTCACTTCCCGAACTCCAAACTGAAAACCTTAAGAACTCACTGAAACCCTGCGCACACTTTTTCTTTCTTTTCTTTCTTTTTCTCTCGGAAGGATATAGACCTTCACCTTGCACACAAGGATTCCTCATGCCCAGATTTTCTTTCAAAATTTTTCTTGCACACGCTCCACTCTTCTCCTCTTAAAACAATGTCAAACGTCTTATCCACGTGAGAGGATAAAGATGAGTAATTGCACATTTGAATTCAAATCAAATTTTGAATTCAAATAGAAACCAATTTATTCCTATCCACTAAGGGTGTGAGAAGAGGAGGGCGTGGCTTAATTTGTGCATGAGTGATTTCATGAGAAACATTTTCTCGTGTAATAAATGGGGCGTTAAAAGAGGATAAGGTCAAGGCGCTAAGATTGGTTGCTCATTCAAATTCAAACTATGTTTTGAATTTGAATGGCCAATCAATCATCCTTATCCACTCATTTGGCACATTAAAGTAGGGCGTGAGGAGGGCTTTGCATGAGGAAAAATTCATGAGAACTTCCTTCTTGTGAATTCAAATGGGCGTAGTTGAAGTGAGGTGGCGCAGGGAGAATGGGTCAAGGTGGTTTCATTAATTAAACCAACCTAATTGAACCAAATAAGTTAGGCCCAAATAGATTAATTTAAACCCAACTAAATTAGGCTTAATTAGGCTCAACAAAATGCTAATCAAATCAGGAATTGATTATGTCCAACCCCTGATCAAATCAAAGATCAAACCATCTCGACGATTAAGTCAACTCTTAACCTAATCGGGTCAAACCCAACTGAATCCAATTCAATTGGACTTGATCCAAAAATAATTACTCAATCAAATTGAGTTAATTAGTGATCAAATCATTAATTAAATCTCTCATAAATATTGAGTCCAAATTCGATGGGTAATCAGGCATCAGAATTCATCGATATGTAACCCTGATCGAAGAGTCCCAAACCAGTGGGACTCTTGACCCTCGTACCCAAAATGTATGGGACTCATGATCAGAGAATCCTGATTCTCGATCATAGAGTCCCAGACATGTAGGACTCATAGTCTACGAGTATTAGGACTCTTCATCAGCCATCAGATCAGATAGGAACCTCTAATGTGTGTGACCCTGCAGATTCAAACCTAAGCCGGTAGCACAGGAATCAATTCCTGTACTAATTGAAGTGACCATCTAGCAATGGTACCCGATGATCGGATAGGTCGAATAGTTGCAATCGCAACACTCAGAACCTACGTGAATATGGTTACTGTATAATTCATCCTTTTGATCTCTGTGTTTAGGATGACTCAGGGTTAAACTATCAACCCTGATTAGATCATCCGAATCGTGCTCAACTCAAACAGTCCTGTGACTCCTCACAAGGACTACCTTGGCCAAAGTTTTGCTAAATTGAAACATGACTGTACACAGCTCCTAAACTAGAGTGGTCAATCCCAACTTGACACATGCACCGACAAGTCAAGTACTTGACTACACCCAGCAGCCTTCCGTCACTGAATTAGAAATTCAGATAGTCTAGTGCCTAAGTGTAGTGAGTTGCTTGCAAGTCACCGTGGCGGTCTCAGGTCGGAGGGATATTTATACCCATATTCCATCAGAGCAAATCTTGACAGTAGAAATAGCACCGGAGTCGATCATGTTCAGTGTAGATGTATCCTTACATCTCACCTGTATGCCATACCTGTTGGGAAATGTGTCCCAAAAAGCTAATCGTCGAGCTGTTGACGGTTGAGCAACCAAGTATTATAATTGATTTGTTAATAAATAAAATATATTTGGCATTTTCATCATAAGATTTCATCTTCTAATGAACTCCATTGTTATGATGAAGTCCTTAGGACTATTTAGATTCGATAAAGAGAGGATTTATCAATTAGTTCTTAAAACAGTTCACGACCAAATGATAGGCCGTTAATAAGGACGACAGCTTCTATCGAGCATAAGTCGCTGTAGGCCATATGGGTTGGTTGTCCTCTTAACCAAAGAGTGTGGAGACATTGGTATGGCATACAGGTGAGATGTACTGATACATCATCATTGAATGTGACCAACTCCAGAGTATTCTGCTATCGAGAATGTCTCTGATGGGATATAGGTATAAGTGTCCTTTAGACTTGAGATCGCCTCAGTGACTTGCAAGCAACTCACTATGCTTTGGTACTGGACTAACTGAATTTTTAATTTAGGGATGGAAGGCTTCTGGACACAGTCAAGTACTTGGGAAGTCAGAGTGTGATCGAGATGGGATTGACCACTTCAAGAGTTGGAGAAGAATGAGTCGCTATATTTCAATTTAGCAAAACCTTGGCCAGGATAATCCGTCAGATGGATTTGATATTTTGAAATACAATGTGGACAACCTGATCAGAGTTGACAGTTGAACTCTGGGGTATCCTATAATTATTTTGGTCAAGAGAATGAATTATATGAAAACTATCTCCGCATGGGTTCTAAGGATGTTGTTCTACACATTCGACCTATCTGGTCGTCGGGTACTATTGCTAGATGGTCACATCGATTGGTACAAAAATTTATTTTTGTGCTATCAGTTTAGGTTTGGACCTATGAGGTCACACACATTAGAGTTCATAATCCGATCGGATGGTTGATCAATGATTAAAAATCATTCTAGGGTTAAATGATCAATACGATTGACATTTAACCCAGTGCAAGTGTTGCAGGAGGAATGATTAGCAATTTGATTGCTAATTGGCTTAATTTGATTAAGCCAATGGGTTGAGATTAAGTCTAATTAAATATAATTTAATTAGATTTTATTTGGGCTTGATTGGATCAAGTTCAATTGGTTTATTGGATAAGCCAAGTGCAAGAAAAAACTAGTCCTAGTTCAACTAGGACTTGGATCAATCTAATTTCTAATTTGATTAAAAAATTAAATCAGATTTAAATCTAATTTAATCTGATTAAATTAGATTCTTAATTGGGTTAAGACCTATTTTAATTGGGTTGATCTAATTTTGGTTTGATTTGCTTTGAGAAACCAAATTAAAACAAGTCATAAGATAGAATCCTAGTAAGACTAGGATTCCACCTTGCACTACATAAGCCTTCCCCACGCCCTCTCTCTCATTCAACGCCAATCTCCTCTTATTTTATGTGATAAAAGCCCTCTCCCAGGTCTCTCCCACGTTCACAAAAGGTCTCCTCTCTTCTTTCTTACATGGAAGGTGGTTTGGATCAAATCAAAAAGGAATAAGTTTGGATTTCGAATTCTATGAGATAGAGTTTTAGAAATCCAAAACTCTTTCAATTTTGCACTGAAGCTATCCAATTTTTTTTTGGAATTTTTATGGATTTTAGGGTACACATTATGCACCCTTTTCTAGTGATCCATGCATGAAAATAAAGAGGAGGTGCTCAAGAGTTGGGCGCCCCTTAACTTGCCATGTTTGGATAAGCCTTGACTAGGTATTTGACCTAGACAAGGACTCTATCATATCTCTCTATATAAAATGTGTTTATTCATAAAAGTTTTGGAGCAGAAAAATATTTGAGAGACCTTTGGGCCATCCAAAAATCAGAGAGAAAGACCTTTGGGTTGTGGAGATATAAAAGACACAAGTTAGGGTGTCTAGAGAGAGAAACGAGAAGAAGAAGAGGGTCTTCTTCTAGGGTTGTTTGTTTTCATATCTTTCCTCCCTCCATCTTGAGTTTCCTGAGAGCATCTCAGATCTGAAACTCCTCCTTCTACTTTCCATCTTTGGAAGAGTCCAAATCAAGAAGAAGGAGGCACCTGATCAACCATCAAAGAAGGATCAGCGCAGTACAAGCATACTGTGCTGATTTCCTGAAGCAGGACTTCTGATCGAAATTCGTGGGCTCATGTGGACGACTCCTAGAGGCCGGACGTGTGTGCGGCTTGCAACATCATCCTCAAGCATGGATCAGTGAGGTTAGAATGTCTAACTTTTAAGGTAATAGATCCGATCTATTGTTTAATACATACATTAGATGTAGTATAGAAACATGTTGATATGATCAACATGTAGTTCATGCTATATTTATATATTTTAATTTCTGATTTAATGCTATGTAATAATCATGTAATAGGATCTTAGATCTAGAAATTTTTTGATTTTAGAAAATAATTTTGATTTATTTTAGTCTTCTGCTGTATGATCTTGAAAAAATTTCAAGATCTAACCCTGAAACCCTAGATCTGGTTCCTACAATACCAGTGTCTCCACACTCATTGGTTAAGAGGACAACCAACTTATATGGCACACAACGACCTATGCTTGATAAATATTGTCTTCTTTGGTAACAACGTATCATTTGATCACGAACAGATTTAAGGACTAAACGATAAATCCTCCTTTGTCGAGTCTAAATAATCCTAAGGACTTCACCACAACATAGGAGTTCATTAGAAGATGTAACATTTTGTGATGAAAAATATCAAAATAATTTTTTATTAATTCATAATTTATGTATATATACAAAAATGAGTACAACCGTCAATAGACTGACGATTGGCTTTGGGACACTATTTCCAATAATCTTCCACTTGGCCTAAAGCCAATTGGTGCAGTATCTAATACCCATCTTCGACTTGTAGTTGTCGAACTCCTTCACCGCAATGGCTTTAGTGAATGGGTCGGTCAGGTTCTCCTTTCCGTCGATCTTCTGAAGGTCGACGTCACCTCGATCCATAATTTTTTGGATGAGATGGTAGCGGCGCAGAATAAGCTTCATCCGCTGGTGTGCCTTCAGTTCCTTCACCTGAGCAATGGCTCCAGAGCTATCACAGTAGAGCAGAACTGGACCAACAAGGGAGGGTGCTACTCTGAACTTGGTGATAAACTTTCTTAGCCACATCGCTTCTTTGGCAGCATCTGATGCAGCGACATACTCTACCTCATAAACTGAATCAGCCACTGTGTGCTGCTTGGAACTCTTCCAGCAGATAGCCCCACCATAAAGGGTAAAAATAAATCCCAACATATTTTTGCTGTCATCGTGATCAGACTGGAAACTAGAGTCTGTAAACCCTATAAGTCTCAAGTCTGATTCACCATAAACAAGCCACTGGTCCTTAGTATTTCTTAAATACTTCAAGATGGTTTTAACAACCTTCCAGTGATTCTCCCCTGGATTAGATTGGTATCTACTCACTACCCCTAGTGAGTATGCCACATCTGGTCGTGTACATGTCATGGCGTACATGATAGATCCCACTGCCAAAGCATATGAAATCCTACCCATACGCTCTCTCTCTTGAGGTGTTGTCGGACAATCCCTCTTCGAGAGAGAAATTCCATGGCCTATTGGTAGATAGCCTTTCTTGGAATTCTCCATGCTGAACCTCTTCAGCATAGTATCTATGTACGTAGACTGGGATAAATCAAGCAACCTTTTAGATCTATCCCTATAGATCCTCATCCCTAAAATGTAGTAAGCTTCTCTCAAATCCTTCATGGAGAACTGTGATGACAGCTAAATCTTTATTCCCTGTAATGCGGAGACATCATTCCCGATTAAGAGAATATCATCCACATACAATACAAGAAATACCACTACTGGACCATTAGCCCACTTATAAATGCAGGGCTCTTCTCTATTCTTAACGAAGCCATACATCTTGATCATCCTATCAAAACGTATATTCCAACTCCGGGATGCCTGCTTAAGTCCATAAATGGACCTCTATAGTCTGCACACCTTAGACTCATTAGTGGATGTGAATCCTTCAAGTTGTATCATATACACCTCTTCATCCAGCTCTCCGTTTAGGAAAGCTGTCTTCACATCCATCTGTCAGATTTCATAGTCCAGATGGGTAGCTATCGCAAGCATAATCCGAATGGATTTGAGCATTGCCACAGGAGAAAATATCTCGTCATAGTCTATACCATAATGTTGACAATATCCCTTGGCAACCAGACGGGCTTTATAGGTTTCCACCTTTCCATCTGTGCCCCTCTTCCTCTTGAAGACCCACTTACACCCTATGGGTTTTACTCCTTCGGGTGGGTCAACCAATGTCCACACATCATTGACCTTCATGGACTCCATTTTGGATTTCATGGCCTCTAGCCATTTATCAGAGTCGGGTCTCTGCATTGCATCCATGTAGGTGATCGGATCCTCATCGTTTTCATCAAGTTCGATAGGATCGTCGTCCCGGATCAAGAAACCATAGTATCTGTCCAGTTGACGTGGTACTCTACCAGATCACCTTAAGGATGCCTGAACAATGGGCTCCGGATCTGATCTAATCAAATCTGATTCAGGTTCAGCAACTTGTGTCGGTTTTTCCACCTGTCGAACTTCATCAAGTTCGACCTTAGAGGTAACAGTCCTTTCACCAAGAAACTCTTTTTCCAAAAAGATTGCCTTAAGGCTAACAAACACCTTTTGCTCATCAGCCAGGTAGAAATAATACCCTTTAGTCTCTTTTGGGTACCCTATAAAATTACACTTGTCAGACCTAGGTCCAAGATTGTTCGTAATTAAATGTTTAACATAAGTCGGACACCCCCAAACCCTAAGGTGCGAGAGTACTGGCTTACGTCCTATCCATATCTCATATGGTATTTTGGTTACAGACTTACTCGGAACCCTATTTAGAAGGTAACAAGTCGATTCGATTGCATATCCCCAAAGAGAGATCGGCAGACCAGCAAACCCCATCATGGATCGAACCATGTCCAACAAGGTCTGATTCCTCCTTTCAGATACACCATTATGCTGTGGTGTTCCAAGAGGAGTCCATTGAGAGAGAATCCCATTCTCCCCAAGATATGTCAGAAACTCATTGGAAAGGTATTCACCTCCTCGATCAGATCGAAGAGTTTTAATACACTTTTCAATTTATTTTTCTACCTCATTTTGGAATAGTTTGAACATTTCAAACGACTCCGACTTATACTTCATTAAATAGACATATCCATACCTTGATAGGTCGTCTGTGAAGGTTATGAAGTAGAAATATCCACCTCTTGCACTTGAGCTCATGGGTCCACATACATCAGAATGTACCAGAGCCAAGAGTTCACTAGCTCGCTCGCCATTTTCGGTAAAAGGTGACTTGGTCATTTTACCAAGAAAATTAGACTCATAGGTTGGAAGTGATTCACAATCACCTACTTCAAGAATTCCTTCTTGAGCCAACCTGTTTATCCTGTTCTTATTGATATGACCTAGCCTACAGTGCCAAAGGTAGACTTCTGACATATTATCTATTCTAGGGCATTTATCGAAGGTTTAAACCACATTAACAGGTTGTGATAGAAAGTAAATTTCATTATTAAGTTGTCCAACAAATATTGTAACACCATTCAAAATGATATTACAAATATTTTCTTTTATTAAAAATTGATAACCGTACATGGCCAAAAGGCTTACAGAAATAATATTTAATAAAAATCTTGGACAATAGTGACATTCACTCAGAATTACATTTTGAGAATTGATTACAAGGTTCATGATTCCTAATGCTAGAACTGGAACTTTGCTTCCATCTCCAACATTCAGGAACCTCTCGCCTTCATCAAATCTCCTACTGACCTACAGACCCTACATCGAATTACAAATATGATAAGGACTTTCGGTATCCAATACCCAAGCAGTAGTATCACAAATGAAAAAGTTGCAAGGTGTTATCATATAAGTACCTTGCTTCTTCTTTGGCCTGTTCGGGTCCACTGAGGTAATGTATAGAGGACAGTTCCTCTTCCAGTGCCCTTACTTCTTGCAAAAAAAGTAGTCCACCTGGCTCTGATCGGGCTTGCATTCTTGGTCTGACCCTGTGTAGACGTCCCAGCATACAGCTGCGCCTTCTTATTCTTCTTCTTGTTGTTCTTCTTTCCTTTCTTAAAGGATCGACGATCAGAAGAAGACCCTCCCACAATATTCACTGACTCCTTATGGAGCTGGTGATCCTTCTCAAAGTTCTGCAGCAACCCCAACAAGCCGTGGTAGTTCACTGCAGGCTTTATCATTCGAAAATGAGTAAGGAAGGGAAGGAAGGACTTGGGCAGAGAATTAAGGATCGCATCCTTATCGAGCTGCTCGTGTAGAAGAAAACCCACTTTACTTAGGCGCTCAATCATTTCGATCATGTACAGTACATGATCAGTGACTGAGGCTCCATCTCTCATCCGAGCATTGAAAATGGCACAACTAGTTTTGTGCCTTTCAACATCGTCAGGCGTGCCAAAAGAGTCGTTCAACATTTGAAGCATCTCCTGTGGCTGGGCGTTCTCGAACCTGCGGCTGAACTCATCATTCATTGCTACCAGCATAATGCATCGAACGATGGTGCAATCGTTAAGCCACTTCTAGTAAATATCTCGGACCACCCCTCTAGCGTTCGGGGCTGGCTCCTCAGGTGCCGGATCCGTTACTACATAAAGGATCTGCTCATGCTCAAGGACAATTTTTAATTTTCGATACCAGCTATCAAAATTAGGTCCCATGAGCTTGTCATTATCTAATAATGACTGGAGCGAAAGGGTAGTGGCCATAGCTGCATAAAGGAAAACCAGACCTATATTAGTACATAAATTATTAATACTAAAGACTTGGACTTTAGTCTAAAGTTTCTCCCAGTATTTTTATGAACTGGTAGCCTCAACCTCTAATTCGAGAAATTACTTTAATTCTTTAGTGGGTACTAGAATCCACACAGACTACACACGAGCCCAACTTTGGTTGGTCAACTCATGTGCATCTATGGGTAGGTTCATAACTAGTTGTTTCTCTAAATAACTTCTAGTAATTGATTTGGCCCCAGAACCTAATTAGTAGGCTTTGGCCTCCACTGAAAAGATTTGGTTAGATCCAACCATTAACATGACTTGATTTGGTGAATCAGACCAATAAATGATCAGGCCCGACTTTGACCGGCCAACCTGACCACCATCAGAAAGACTCAAACCAAATTATCATATTATGAATGATAATTCTATTAGTCAATAAGCACCAGGCCTTCGGGCCTCCAATGATTATTAAATTAATGGACTGATTATCACTCACTTAATAGGAGGCTATGACTTAGTTATCACTATAACTTAATCATTTTAGGGACCGAATAATTTTGAGGATTTTATTAAAGGATAGATGAGAAGAAAATATCATATCCAGCCAATTTCAATCCTCCCACTGACTTCACCAAGTCAGATTAAAAAGGATTTAATTAAAGCCGGCATTAGGAGCACCTAAATCAGTCACACTGATTTACCTAATGACATAGGTGAGCCCTAATCACCAAGTGATCTAATCAAAACCTAATTCACCAGATTGGCCGGGTAAGTGAGATCAGTGGTGGGGATATGCCATTAACTCGTCAGAGATCGAATCACTGCGAGTAGCTCCCGCTTAAAAACCACTGGTCAAACTGCCAAACTTACCTTAGACACCAACCGATTCATTAGTTTTAATTTGATCAACTTAGTAAATTGGGTTCCACTGCATAGCCATGAATTAAGTCCATCTTGGTCTAGTTAAAGACATGGACCCATTCAATTACAACTATTGGAGTTGAGTCTAGAGTATCCTTGACCTAATCTAATTCAACTTTTGATTAGATTTGACCAATTACTCTAATTTAATCCATTTCTTTAAGCTAACCTTAGGTCTAACCCAATTATGGACCTAATCCATCTAACCCATTGACCCACAAGTTTATGCAATTATCTTAGGTCTTAATTTATAATTCTAGACCTACTAGACAATACTTAATTCTTTTAATTAAGTATTTGGACTGATGGGTTAGGATTTGGCATTTCGAAAATAATTTTTAAATTTGAAAGGTTTTATTTTCTGTTCACCAAATATGTTGACTCATTTCATAAATAGCAATCCTATTGCTAATTACATAACAGAAAATAACTCAATCAAAATAAATCATGAATATTCCTTTCGCTACTTCATTTGCATGGGATATAATCGCATTGGCACCCCTACCACCATAGGAGACCCCATCGAATGAGAAGAGAGGGCCTTTAAACCCTACTTTTCTCTTATGATCGGACGGCCATGGCAACCAACCCAATTCGATTACTTGCTACTTGGATCAAGTATATCTAAATATATCAATTTTAAAATTTAAATTTCAAATTTTAAATTTTAAATTTTAAATTTTAAATTTTAAATTTTTGAATTTTGAATTTCAAATTTCAAATTTCAAAATTCAAAATTCAAATTTTGAATTTCAAAATTTTGAATTTTGAAATTCGAACAACTTTCAAAATTCAAATTTCAAATTTTAAATTTCAAATTTTAAATTTAAACTTTTAGATTACAACTTAATCTATGCATGCAAATATATATATCGTATCTAAGAACCTGCTCTGATACCATTTGAAGCAAAATTCAGTGCAGGGGTAAAATAGTAATTTTAAATTTTTTTCAAAATTATGATTTTACAGTGGAAAAATATTAATTAATTTAATTAATTAATATGAATTTATCCTACACTAGGATCTAAATATGATATATAGCATGCATGCATTTAAATTTGAAATTCGAATTTGAACAGTAAACACTTTACTGTAATGTGTTCTGAACACAACACCTTTGTGCGGATAGTAGATCGCCACAATCTGATCACTGTTGGGAGAGTCTGATCATCGTGATGCAGCCACATAGTGTATCTAGCCTCTGCAGATCATCCACATGAAGCTCTTGGTCCGATTGACTCCTCATGAGTGCTAGCTCGTTGTAGAGCCCTTTCGACGGCCAATGCTGATCGAACTACTTCGATCGATGCCTGTTGATTCTTCAGATACTCCAGATCATCAGTAGATGTGCTTGAGAGGATGTTGAAGATCTCCCTAAAATTTGGCGGGCTCACGACACTCTTAGCTCACCTTCTCACTTTTCGAACTCTAGGCTGAAAACCTGAAGAACTCACTGAAACCCTGCGCATACTTTTTCTTTCTTTTCTTTCTTTTTCTCTCGAAAGGATATAGACCTTCACCTTGCACACAAGGATTTTTCACGCCCAAATTTTCTCTCCAAAATTTTTCTTGCACACGCCCCACTCTTCTCCTCCTTTTAAAACAATGTCAAATGTCTTATCCACGTGAGAGGATAAAGATGAGTAATTGCACATTTGAATTCAAATGGAAACCAATTTATTCCTATCCACTAAGGGTGTGAGAAGAGGAGGGCATGGCTTAATTTGTGCATGAGTGATTTCATGAGAAACATTTTCTCGTGTAATAAATAGGATGTTAAAAGAAGATAAGGTCAAGGCACTAAGATTGGTTGCTCATTCAAATTCAAACTTTGTTTTGAATTTGAATGGCCAACCAATCATCCTTATCCACTCATTTGGTGCATTAAAGTAGGGTGTGAGGAGGGCTTTGCATGAGAAAAAATTCATGAGAACTTCCTTCTCGTGAATTCAAATGGGTGCAGTGGAAGTGAGGTGGCACAGGGAGAATGAGTCAAGGTGGTTTCATTATTTAAACCAACCTAATTGAACCAAATAAGTTAGGCC
Source organism: Elaeis guineensis (assembly GCF_000442705.2). NCBI lineage: Eukaryota > Viridiplantae > Streptophyta > Magnoliopsida > Arecales > Arecaceae > Elaeis > Elaeis guineensis. Next base: position 57,182,423 of record NC_025993.2, read on the forward strand.
CAATTAGATTAATTTAAACCCAACTAAATTAGGCTTAGTTAGAGTCAATAAAATCCTAATCAAATCAAGAATTGATTAAGCCCAACCCCTGATCAAATCAGGGACCAAACCATCTCGACGATTAGGTCAACTCTTAACCTAATCGGGTCAAACCCAACAGAATCTAATTCAATTGGACTTGATCCAAAAATAATTACTCAATCAAATTGAGTTAATTAGTGATCAAATCACTAATTAAATCTCTCATAAATATTGAGTCCAAATTCGATGGATAATCGGGCATCAGAATTCATCGATATGTAACCCTGATCGAAGAGTCCCAAACTAGTGGGACTCTTGACCCCGGTACCCAAAATGTGTGGGACTCATGATCAGAGAATCCTAATTCTCGATCACAGAGTCCCAGACACGTAGGACTCATAGTCCATGAGCATTAAGACTCTTCATCAGCCATTAGATTAGATAGGAACCTCTAATGTGTGTGACCCCGCAGGTTCGAACCTAAGCCGGTAGCACAGGAACCAATTCCTGTACTAATCGAAGTGACCATCTAGCAATGGTACCCGACGATCGGATAGGTCATATAGTCACAATCGCAACACTCAGAACCTACGTGAATATGGTTACTATATAATTCATCCTTTTAATCTCTGTGTTTAGGATGACTCAGGGTTAAACTGTCAACCCTGAATAGATAATCCGAATCGTGCTCAACTCAAACAGTCCTGTGACTCCTCACAAGGACTACCCTAGCCAAGGTTTTGCTAAATTGAAACACGACTGTATACAGCTCCTAAACTGGAGTGGTCAATCCCATCTTGACACACGCACCGACAAGTCAAGTACTTGACTACACCCAGCAGCCTTCCATCACTGAATTAGAAATTCAGGTAGTCCAGTGCCTAAGTGCAGTGAGTTGCTTGCAAGTCACCGTGGCGGTCTCAGGTCGGAGGGATATTTATACCCATATTCCATCAGAGAAAATCTTGACAGCAAAAATAGATCCGGAGTCGGTCACGTTCAGTGCAGATGTATCCTTACATCTCACCTGTATGCCATACCAGTGTCTCCATACTCATTGGTTAAGAGGACAACCAACCTATATGGCACACAATGACCTATGCTTGATAAATATTGTCGTCCTTGGTAACAACGTATCATTTAGTCGCAAACAGATTTAAGGACTAAACAACAAATCCTCCTTTGTCGAGTCTAAATAGTCCTAAGAACTTCACCACAACATAGGAGTTCATTAGAAGATGAAACATTTTATGATGAGAAATACCAAAATAATTTTTTATTAATTCATAATTCATGTACATATACAAAAATGAGCACAACCATCAACAGGCTGACGATTGGCTTTGGGACACTATTTCCAACACTGAGGATAGTTTCGTTTCCAATGGCCGTCTGAATTACAGTGGAAATATTTTTCCTTTTCAGCAGCCTTCTTCTTCGGTTCTATCTTCTTCCTTTTCCTATCCACCTTCTGCTTCTTCGCAGACTTTTTCTTCTTTCCAAAAAATTTTCTCTTGGAAGAAGTCCGCTCCACAGTAAGGACTGAGCCTTTTGAACTCTTCAAAGAAAGCTCAGCCGTAACCAACATGTTCATTAACTCAGCCAAGGTACACTGCATCTTATGCATATGGAAGTTCATGATGAACTAACCATATGCATCAGACAAGGACTGAAGGATCACATCAATCTGAAAATTCTTGTCTAAGATTATACCGAGCTTCTCAAGCTCCTCAAGGTTCTTGATAATTGTCAAACAATGATCTTGGACTGACTGCCCATCATGCATTTTAGCCTTAAAAAGTCTTTGGCAGACTTGATACTTGGCTACGTGACTTTGTTCACCAAACAACTCTTGTAGGTGAGTCAACATTTTGTAGGTAGTCATAATATTCTTATGCTGGCACTGCAAGTCATCAGATATGACACCCAACATATAGTACCTTGCTTTGTTATCGTCATCCATCCACTTTTCCAGAGACGCTCTCTGTTCAGTAGTCGGACGTGCTGGTATGGCAAGTGGGTCCTGGTCCAAGATATGAGTTAGTTTCTCAAAACTCAGAACAATTCTGTAGTTCTTCAATTAGTCCTTAAAATTGGGTCCAGTCAATCTGTGGGGGGGTTGGACGTAGATATGTTTCCTGTAGAGAGTCAAAAATTTCTAGTTAGATTTTGTAATCAGACTTAATCAATTTGTTTAGGAGTTTCATTTTTAAACAAATTATGCTTCCACTATTTTCTCAGATCCCTACACTCCCTAGGTAGAGATGTGAAATTTTCGTGATTAGTAATTTCTAGTAGGTGGTGCGGTCTCACCGACTGGCTCATCACCTCACCTAACAGTTATTGGTGATGGGTCAATCGATGAGTGGACAACTCTTGTCCAATGATTCTCTAATCATGGTGGACCCAAAACTTGGTCTCTAATTTATGAAGATCACTGTGTCTGAAATATTACTCTAATCCTTAGTTAAGTCAGACCCACCATTTGCACGAACTAGATTCCTGATTGAGTCCCTCACCGTATCCGAAATATTGAGCACAACCCATCCTCTAATCTGTAGCATCCAATGCCTAATGGACATGGTTGTGTCTTTCCGATGCAACTGAACTACTGTAACCAGCTGAGAACAATCAACCCCGGGAAGGACCTGCACATCCACAATAGTGGAAGACTTTAGACTTAATATTTTCTTAGGGAGATTTAATTTAGGTCTCATTAAACTTGACTTGACATAGTCATAACAATTATGACTAACCTAGTAACATGAGCTAGCTTGAATTGTTAGCCACCTCAAATCAGAACTGGATCGACACATATGGTCAGGTAAGTGAGACCGATGGAAGGGATATGCCATTAAATTGATAAGAACGCATTCGAGTCCAGTAGCTCCCAATTAAAAACCATTCGATCGTATCTGTCCAACTTACCTTAGATACCAAATTATTGAACCAGAACCAATTGGGTTAGCCTATAATCCAGGCTCTAACCACTAAGCCAAATTAGATCTTAACTTGATCGAGTCACATATGAATGTGATTCGACCTTGACCTAGACTTAATCCTATTAGGCTGATCAATTATTAGCTTTCATGATTCCACCTAACCAACTTTTGATTCAGTTTGATCAACCGCTAGACCTAATTGAGCTACCCAAGCCCGAATCCAATTTTATGAAAATGACTTAGATCTAAAATTTTCAATTTTAGACCTAATTTAATTTTATAAGCTTAATTCATTGATTATGTCTTGGATTCATAAATAAAACATGTAAAATAAATCTTAGGATTTCAAGATCTAGGATTTTGTAGAAAAGTAAGTTTGATTTCTGATTAAGGATGAACGTGCTGCACCCCTACATTCCATAAGAACACCCCATTGAATGAGAGGAGAGGGTCTTAAATCCTACTTTGTTCTCATGATCAGACGGTCATGAGGAACACCTTCATCAAAAAATATTGATTTAACTACAAAACTAGTTAGATCTAAGTTATATATCACATATATAATTTCAGATCTAACTTATACATGCTTTGCATACATCTCATGTATTAAAATCTGATCTAATTAGCATGCTTTCAGATCTGATACATCACATGTAATATCTAAAAAATAAGATTTAAATTGAACTATTCAATATAAAATCTATTCTAGACAGTTACTAGAATAATTCTACAACTAGTCTAGGCATGCAGCTGATCAATCTTATGAATTAATTAAATTTTATTTTTTATTTTTTGCTTTGAATATAATATTTATAAAATTAAAAAAATTAAAAAATAAATTAGATCTAATTTATATTTTAATCATATTAAAATATAAAACTTCAAGACTATTCATAGTTTAAACTATTCCTAGTCTAGTCATGCATCTCATACATGTTAGATCTACTTAGATTTAATTTTAAATTTTATGATTTTAGATCTAATCATATCTGATGTAACATCTGAAATCTATTAATATCAAATAAATAAAAATAAAAATTAGATCTAAATTAGATCTAAAATAGAGCCATCAACCTGGCTCTGATACCAGTTGAAGGAAAAATTGGCTTTTTCCTTATAGGATCTTCCAGATCTAATGAGATCTGGGGCGGAATATTTTAAAAAATTATCCTATGATATTTCAAATCTAAGATCTATTAGATCTAATTCCTATTATCTGATATTAAATCTAAAATTAAATCTAAAAATATGAGGAATAGAGAAATACCTCTAGGGTAACTAGATTACCCTGTAGATGATAGCAGCAATGCCCGAGGTTCTAAAATAGCCACGCAGTCACCTGGCCTCTATCAGTATCCACTCAAGTAGAATCTAGATTATCTTCTCCTCACAAATCTTGACTCCAAAAATCAGATCTAGATCTGATATGCAAGATCTTCAAAAGACCTTCTGAAGCTGGAGCAGCAGCTTCTCGATAAATTCCTGCAGCCTTCTGATCAGGGAGCCACCACACCTTGGACAAGCACCAGATGGATGCCCAACCTCTTGGACATGAAGAGGGGAGGGAGAGGAGCAGAGGGGCTATGGAGAAGTAGAGGGGTTTCATATTTTTGCTAGGTATTGAGCAGAGTCTCTTGACCCTAGGCACAGACAGGGTTTAAATAGATCCTGCTGTGCCATGCAGTGCCACATCATTCGATCAATCAAAAAATTTTAATTAATTTTGGAAAAATTTTAATTGGTGGAGTGATATCATCTGATCATATCAGATAAAAATCCCACCAAACCCTCCTATTGTTGGCACCAACACTGGATAAACACAGTGAGATTGGCGCCCAACAGTTTGAGTCGATCAAGGCATAGAATCCTCATCTCATGGGACTCTATCCTTATCCACCTGGGACGCACGCCATATCTGATTATGGCACCCACTTTAAGGGTAAAATTAGCAGGTGGATACTCCACAAAAATTCTCCAATGACCTCTTGCCAAGTGGCCTTCTGTACAAGGTCCATGGGTCAACGTTTGACCGATGTCCCAAAATGAAAATGGCAGGTGACAGGAATTAGCAGGTGTTGTCTTAATATCATCTCATGAATTAAGATAAGACTTTTTTGAGCAGGACTGACCTCAGTTAGACTGAGAAAAACTTTCTCAAGGTTCTCTTTGTGAGTCAAATCATATTTGGCTCAGTCGAGATAGAAAAGATTATACGATGAGAAAGTTAGGCTCAATCGTGTGCTAGCATGATTTTTTTGAACCTAATTGGACTAATCCAAATCAATCAAACTGCGTTAGCTCAATTGATGACATCCAGACCCTAACTCTTGTTTGTGTGACCCAGTTAGATTTATTTTCATAGAATAATGAGATGTGTCGTGATCTCATTATCGACATCATCGAAACTCCTTTCGATGGACCAGAACTCTTCTAATTCAGATAATTAGAATGATCGATCATCAAGATCATTCTAATTGCTTTCAAAATCCATCAGTGACACCTAGCAGTATATGGTGGCAACCCATCAAAAATGAAGATGAACCTCTCGGTGCAGCTACCTGTGTGATTGAGTTCTTCTATCATAAGTCCCGACTGAATTAGGGTTAAGGTGAATTTGTCAAACCCAACATCAGTCATATGAATCAATCGATCGATCTAAGTTCGATGTGAAATTTTAATGAAAAACTCTTTTTCATTATTTCACTCTACCATGGCCATGGGCTTAAGGACTCAATCTTTCGATCATCATAGGACTACTCCTCTTATCTACCGAGGTTGATAGATCCCATCTTGGTGCAATCTGGTTCCTACAATGAACATGCTACAGCCAATATACATCTCAGGGTTCCGAAAGGCTAGGAGATCGAGTTATGATGTAGTCAAACTATAACACCTCAAGGTGAACTGTCGATGTACCTCAGGTCAAAGAACTAGACACACAGCTGCAGCATCGAGCTAGTCATCGACGAGAAGGTAGACTTCCTTATGACTGCTCGAGGTGGTCACGCTCAGTACTCTTGTTCTCAATGAATACCTGTACTCTCACTCTGGTGTCTCCACACCGTAGACTCAAGACACATCTACTCTAAGAAAGCGATCGTACACCAACCTTCCAGATCGATCACCATTCTCGTGATAATCCTATGATTAGGAGTTGTTTATGAGTTAGTTATGTAAATTCATGCCTTAAATTTTTAACTCTTAAAAATATGAATTAATATTCCTACTAACTCAAAAGATGTACCACAGATATAATATACACAATGTGATAGTAGAATAACTCTTTTATTCATTTATAGTCAAAATTATAAATTTGCCCTTACATTTGCACAGGAATGTGTCAGCTAATCTGGCATCTAGGGCACACATCTAACAGCCACCACACCTTGGACAAGCACCAGATGGATGCCCAACCTCTTGGATGTGAAGAGGGGAGGGAGAGGAGCAGAGGGGGCATGGAGAAGTGGAGGGGTTTCATATTTTTGCTGGATATTGAGCAGATTCTCTAAACCCTAGGCACAGACAGGGTTTAGATAGACCCTGCTGCGCCATGCAGTGCCACATCATTCGACCAATCAAAAAATTTCAATTAATTTTGAAAAAATTTTGATTGATGGAGTTATGTCATCTGATCATATCAGATAAGAACCCCACCAAATCCTCCTACTGTTGGCATCAACACTGGATAAACACAGTGAGATTGGTGCCCAACAGTTTGAGTCGATCAAGGCATAGAGTCCTCATCTCATGGGACTCTATCCTTATCCACTTGGGGTGCATGCCATATCTGATTATGGCACCTACTTTGAGGGTAAAATTAACAGGTGGACACTTCACAAAAACTCTCCAATGATCTCTTGCTAAGTGGCCTTCAGTCCAAGGTCCATGGGTCAACATTTGACTGATGTCCTAAAATGGAAATGGCAGGTGACAGGAATTAGCAGGTATTGTCTTAAATTTATCTCATGAATTAAGATAAGACTTTTCTAAGCTGAATTGGCTCCAGTCAAATTGAGATAAACCTTCTCAAGGTTCTCTGGGTGAGTCAAATCATATTTGGCTCAGTCGAGATAGAAAAGATTACATGAGGAGAAAGTTAGGCTCAATCATGTGCTAGCACGATTTTCTTGAGCCTAATTAGATCTAATCCAAATCAATTAAACTGGACTAGCTCAATTGATGACATCCAGACCCTAACTCTTATTTGTGTGACCTAGTTAGGTTCATTTTTGTATGGTAATGAGATATATCGTGATCTCATCATCGACATCATCGAAACTCTTTTCGATGGATCAGAACTCTTCTGATTCAGACAATTAGAATGATCGATTATCAAGATCATTCTAATTGCTCTCAAAATTTATCAGTGACACCTAGCAGTATATGGTGGCAACCCATCAGAAATGAAGACGAACCTCTCAGTGCAGCTACCTGTGTGATTGAGTTCCTCTATCATGAGTTCCGACTAAATTAGGGTTAAGGTGAACTCGTCAAACCCAACATCAGTCATATGAATCAATCGATCGATCCGAATCCGATGTGAAACCTTAATGGAAAACTCTTTTCTATTATTTCACTCTGCCATGACCATGGGCTTAAGGACTCGATCTTTCAATCATCATAGGACTACTCCTCTCATCTACTGAGGTTGATAGATCCCATCTTGGTGTAATCTGGTTCCTATAATGAATATGCTACAGCCAACATACACCTTAGGGTTCTGAATGGCTTGAAGACTGAGTTATAGAGTAGTCAAACTATAACACACTCAAGGTGAACTATCGATGTACCTCAGGTTAAAGAACTAGACACACAGCTACAGCATCGAGCTAGTCATCGATGAGAAGGTAGACTTCCTTATGATTGCTCGAGGTGATCATGCTCAGTACTCTCATTCTCAACGAATATCTGTACTGTCACTCTGGTGTCTCCACATCATAGATTCAAGACACATCTACCCTAAGAAAGCGATCGTACACCAACCTTCCGGATCGGTCACCATCCTCATGATGATCCTATGGTCAGGAGCTGTTTATGAGTTAGTTATGTAAATTTATGCCTTAAATTTTCAACTCTTAAAAATATGAATTAACATTCCTACTAACTCAAAAAATATATCACAGACATAATGTACACAATGTGACAGTAGAATAACCCTTGTATTCATTTATAGTCAAAATTACAAATTTATCCTTACATTTGTACAGGAATGTATCAGCCAATCTGATATCTAGAGCACACATCTAACAATAATTCCATCAGCCGATAAGCACCAGGCTTTTGGGCCTCCAATGATTATCCAACTGATGGATCCATTATCATCCACTTAATGGGAGGCTATGATTTAGTTTTCACCATAACTATTTCATTTTAAGGACCTAATAATTTTAGAGGATTTAATTGATTTAGAGGAGGAGGTCAGATGAACCAGCTTATCATGATCCTCCCACTAGCTTCACCAAGTCAGCTTAAGGGAGACCATTAAAAGGGCTGGTCTAGGAGCACCTAAATCAGTCACACTGATTTACCTAGTTGACATGGGTCAGCTCAAATAGTCAAGTGATCCGATCAAAACATAATTTCACCAAGAGACCAGGTAAGTTCGATCGATGGAAGGGTCTGCCAAAGCTTGCCTTAGACACCATCAGAAATGGTCAGATAAGCGGGCTGCCAATTAAAAACTACCGGTCTGGTTTACCTTAGACACCAACTGATTTAATTAGTTTCGATTAAATCAACCTAATAGTTCGTGCTAGACTGCTTAGCCAAGAATCAAGTCCATTTGGTTCTCGTTAAAGGCACAGAGTTGACCAACTATAACTATTGTAATTGATCTAGAGAATCTTTGACCTAATCTAAGACAACAATTGATTAGATTTAGTCAATTCTCTAATTAAGTCCATCTTTAATCTAACCTTAGGTCTAACTCAATTAATGGACCTAATTCCCACTAACCCATTAACCCAATGTGTTATGGTTTGTGTCTTAGGTTCTTTAATTCACAATCCTAGAACCTAATCAAATAATTTCTTAATTCTCAATTAAATTTTGGGTTGAGGGTTGGGGTTTGGCTTTTCGAAAATAATTTTCATGTTTCTAAAATATTTTTACAATATGATTCTTACCAACCAAGTTGCATGTTTGATTTATAATCAAAATACAAGTGAAATAAGTATGAAACTACTTTAGATCTAATCTAAATAAATTCATGTAATTGAAATAATTTCAACTTTAAACTGTGCAAATTTTTCAGATAAATATATGATGGTTATTTGCATGAAAATTATTAATAAAGAGATTTTATTTTAGATTTAAACTTTTTTTAAATTTAATAAATCATAAATTTAATCTATATCACATCTAACAAATTTATGATTAAAGATAGATCTACACAAACTAGGACAACCTTTGTACTGTAAGGGGTAAACCTTACAGCAGGACAACCTACAGTTTATGATTGATCTAAAAATTTTAATTTCAGATTTAACAATCAGATTATAAATTAGATCTAATCTAAGAAATATTCTAAGTATGTATAAATAATTATGTAATAAACAACCTAGGCTCTGATACCAATTGAAGGAACCAGATCTAGGGTTTCAGGGTTAGATCTTGAAACTTTTTCAAGATCAGGCAGCGAAAGACTAAAATAAATCAAAATTTATCTTATAAAATTATAGAATCTTTAGATCTAAGATCCTATTACATGATTATGACATGACATTAAATCAAAAATTAAAATATGAAGAGCAAGAACTACATGTTGATCATATCAACATATTTCTATACTACATCTAATGTATGTAAAATATAATAGATCAGATCTATTACCTGGCAAGTTAGACATTCTAACTTTGCTGATCTAGGCTTGAGGATGATGTTGCAAGCCACACATGCATCCAGCCTCTAGGAGTCATCCATACGAGCCCATGAATCATGATCAGAAGTCCTGGTCTAGGAAATCAACACAGTATGCTAGTACTGTGCTGATCCTTCTTCGATGGTCGATCAGATACTTTCTTCTTCTTGATTTGGACTCTTTCAAAGATGAAAAATAGGAGAAGGAGTTTTAGATATGAGACACTCTCAGAAAACTCACAGATGGAGGAAGGAAAGAGGTGAACTCAGCAACCCTAGAAGAAGACCCTCTTCTTCTTTTCTTTGCTCTAATCCAGATACTTAGTTTTGTGTCTATTATATCTTCATGCCCCAACACTCTTTCTCTTTAATTTTCACATTCCTTAAAGGTCTCTCAATTCTCTATAATCTATAAAAATTTTAAGAAAAAAATTCATCTTAAATAAGAAAAATCCAGATATGAAAAATCTTTTTCTAGGTCAAATACCTAGTCAAGAAAAATCCAAACAGGGCAAGACAAGTGGTGCCCAACTCTTGGGTGCCCCCGCCTTCTTTTTCTATCATGGACTACCAGCAAAGGGTGCACAATATATGCCATAAAAGTCACAAAAATCTCAAAAAAAATTTGGATAGAATCAGTACCATAAGGAAAGAGTTTTGGTTTCCTAAAATTCTATCTCATAAAATTTGAAATCCAAACTAATTCCTACTTTGACTTGGTCCACAACCACATTCTATGTAAGAGAGAAAGAGTGAAAAACTTTGGATTTACATGAAGGCCTGGAAGAGATGGTTTTGTCACACAAAATAAGAGAGAGTGGGCGTGGGGGGCTAAGGTGGCGTAAGGTGGAATCCTAGTCTTACTAGGATTCAATCTATGACTTGTTCAAATTTGGTTTCTCAAACCAAATCAAACCAAAACCAAATCAACCTAATTAAAATTGATCTTAACTCAATTAAGAATCTAATTTAATTATATTAAATTAGATTTAAATCTAATTTAATTTTCTAATCGAATTAGAAATTAGGTTGACTCAAGTCCTGATTGAACTAGGACTAATTTTTCCTTGCACTTGCTTATCCAATAAACCAATTGGACTTGATCCAATCAAGCTCAAACCAAATTTAATTAAATTATATTTAATTAGACTTAATCTTAGCTCATTGACTTAATCAAATTAAGATAATTAGCAATCAAATTACTAATCGATCCTCCTGCAACACTTGCACTAGGTTAAATGTCAATCGTATTGATCGTTTAATCCTAGAATGATTCTTAATCGTTGATCAACCATCCGATCGGATCGTGAACTCTAATGTGTGTGATCTCATAGGTCTGAACCTAAGCTGGTAGTATAGAAATAAATTCTTGTACCAATCGAAGTGACCATCTAGCAATGGTACCCGACGGTCGGATAGGTCGAATATGTAGAACAACATCCTTAGAACCCATACAGATATAATTCCCATATAATTCATCTCCTTAATCAAAATGCTCAAAGGACACCTCAAAGTTCAACTGTCAACTCTGATCAGGTTGTCCACATTGTATTTTAAAATATCAAATCCATCTGATGGATTACCTTGGCTAAGATTTTGCTAAATTGAAATACAGCGACTCATTCTTCTCCAACTCTTAGAGTGGTCAATCCCATATTGATCGTACTCTGACTTTGCAAGTACTTGACTATACCCAGAAGCCTTCCATCACTAAATTAAAAATTTAGTTAGTGCAGTACCAAAGCACAGTGAGTTGCTTGCAAGTCACTAAGGCGATCTCAAGTCTAAGGGACACTTATACCTATATCCCATCAGAGACATTTTTGACAACAGAATGCTCTGGAGTTGGTCACGTTCAATGATGATGTACCTTTACATCTTACCTGTATGCCATACTAGTGTCTCCACACTTTTTGGTTAAGAGAATAACCAACCCATATGGTCTACAGTGACCTATACTCGATAGAAGCTGTCATCCTTATTAATAGCCTATCATTTGGTCGTGAACAGTTTTAAGGACTAATCGATAAATCTTCTCTTTATCGAACCTAAATAGTCCTAAGGACTTCATCAAAACAATAGAGTTCATTAGAAGATAAAAACTTATGATGAAAATACCAAAAATATATTTTATTTATTAACAAATCAATTGCAATACAAGGCTGCTCAACCATCAACAGGTTGTTGATTGGCTTTTGGGATATATTTTTCAACATCAAGATGGGATCTATCGATCCTAGCAGAAGGGAGTAGTCCTATTAGATTTATGAGGTTGAGTTCTTAAGTCTATGGCCATAGCAGTATGATTGATGGAAAAGAGTTTCCATAGAATCATATATAGACTCCAGCTAATTGAATCTATCATATGACTGATGTTGAGATTTGACAATTTATCCATGACCTGCCATCTGATTAGAACTCACGTTATAGGGACTGTATGATGTATTAACTGCACTTAGAGGTTCAACATCTTTTATTTTGCTGGGTTGTCACTACATACTGCTAGGTATCACTGGTAGATTGTGAGACTTATGAGGATCATTTTGATGATCAATGATCCTTGGTGGGCAGAGTTAAAATTGTTCCAATCCATTGAAAAGAGTTTCAATGATATTGTGATAGAGATCACAATATATCTCACTACCAGATAGAATAAAATCTATGAGGTCACACACAAAAAAGATTTTTGACTGATCAGATGGTTGAATTACAATTATGAATCGTAATAGGACTTTATTATCAATTTGATTGATAATTAATCTAATGCACATGTTGCATTATGTAACTTACTAAAGAGTTAGTGAGTTATAGAAAGATTAATTAGCAATAGGATTACCAATTGGCTCAATTTGATTGAGCAATGGTGCTTGCGTTATGTCCAATTTGATTAGATTTAATTTGACTCATTATGGATTTGATTTGATCAACCCCAATTGGGTTATAGGATAACCCCGAAAAGATCGGATGATTAGTCTCAGTTGAATTAAGATTTTGGTTTGATCCAATTCCTAATTAGACTAGGATATATAAATTTTTATTTGGACTAGAAATCCTCATTTTTTTGGGTGCACCAATCCTAATTGAATTAGGATTAAAAAATTAAGTTTGACTCAAGCACCAAGAAAGAGTCCAATAGGACTAGGACTCCTCCTCCAATTAGGAGATATCTAATCTAAATAAATTGGACACTAAATTAGATTTAATTTTTCATTTTTTTGAGTCTAATATGATCTTAATATGATTAAAATTCATTGAGATTTTATTTTAATTTAAAACACCCATCTAAATAGTGAATCCCATGTTGAATAAACTTCCTCCTCCATGCGCCAAAAGGAATCCCGTGTTGAACCAGATTGGATGCCACATTCAATCTGATTTTTCACACCACTTTTCTCCTCTTTTTAATGTGTAGGAAAGAAGAATAAAACCCCTATTTATTATGTAAAATTGGGGTGAAATTTTTTTTTGTGTGGGCGGCACAGAATTAGGAAGAGTCCTAACTTGTTTGGACTCTTGATTCCTATCCAAACTAGGTCTCCTCTCTTATCTATTTAAACCCACCATATGGGACATTGGATATGAGATTTCCATCAAGTTATGACACCCAAAACTAGGATATTTTGTGCATGGAAAATCAAGAAGATAAAGAGGGACGGCGTGAAGATGCATGGCGTGAGGTTTGTTACAAATATCCTTTCTTTCTTGCAACAACCAAGAGTTGGTTGTTAGGACATTCTCTTCTCTATCTCTTGTCCATGTTTAGATATGGATGTCTCCTCTTCTTCTTATCCAAAAGTTGGACAAAATTTATACATCTCTATTGTAGAGATTTGGTGCATGGATTTTTTAAAAAAAAGAAAAGAAATGGTTCTTCTCATTATCTCTAGCGTAGAGATCAAGATCCTCCTACATCTTCTTGTTCTCTACGAGTGTCTTAGGAGAAAAAAAAATTTTCAACCATTAAGATGTGATCTTTGTAAGAGAGCTAGAACCCCGATGAGATCAAAAGGCTTCTGATCAGATCGGAGTCTCATGTGGATAGCTGTAGAGGCCGTACGCTTGTGCGGCTACAGGGACCTTCGAAAGACATCCATGATCATCAGTTCGCATTGAAGATTGATCGATGTCCAGGTATGTTTTATATTTTTTTTTATTTGATTTTTATATCTAAATCTTATCTCACATATGATGATTCTATTTATAGTTTGAAGATTTGATCTTATGTATGCTTAGATTAAATTAGATTTAATCTGAAAAATTTTTAAATTCTGCTGTATACTTATTTTGAAAAATCATACATGCATGAAACTATGAAACTCTAATAGTAGTATTAGAGCCACGTCATACACATGAGATTAAGATTTAAATTTAAAATCTGTAGAAAAAAATTTTAGATCTGAAAGATTTTGATATCGTTCTAATACAAGGTTGCCCTAGCATAACCTGTTATGCTAAATGGTTATCCTAGAATGATTTTAAAATTTTTAATTAGATTGAATTTTTTAGATCTATTTTTTTTAGCATATATATGATATATATTTTATTATTTAGATCTAAAAATAATTTTGAGATCTATTTTGATTCATATATATGATATATGAAAATATGTTTAGGACTGAAATTTGTTTATATGACCTGAACTTGTTTATGTATGTGATATATATTTATATGCATGATCTGAAATTATTTTGAGATCAAAATTTACTCTTCATGCAAAGAATTTAGATCTAAAAATTTTGATTTAAGATCTGAAATTAGTGTTTGTGCATGAGGGATAGGTCATGGGTAGATCAAATTAGGTCATGTAATTGGATTACATCAAAAGATTTCTGATTTGATCATGTTGGGTCTAAATCGATTTAGCAATTGGTCAAATCAAGTCAAGTGTTGATTAGGATGAGATCAATAGAGCTTAAGATCATACAATTATTGTTGATTAAATTGATTGACACCCATATGTAGAATCGATTCACCTAAGGACCTACTTCGACTTTATGGCTCGAGTCTGATTCACCTAAGCTAACCTATTTGGATCAATTGTCTAATTGGTGTCTAAGGCAAGTAATTGAAAGGTAGTTATTTAATTTGTTCCATTCACTTACCTGACCAATTTGTTGGTGTCTAAGGAAAGCAACAGAGAGACCCCCACCAATCTCTACTTACCTAGCCAATTTGAAAGATTGAGTCTCAAATATAGTTGCTTGATGGTTTGATTTGGCCCATGCCAATTATATCAGTCATGTGATGACTGATTAGTTGAGACCTAAACCCAAATCTCTCCATAAAATATTAAGTTCAAGGTCTTCCACCATTGTAGATGTGCGGACGTGCTACTGGCGTTGATTGTTCTCGGCTGGTCATAGTGGTTCAGTTGTATCAGAAACATGCAACCACTTTATTAGCAAAGAGTTACTGTGCGGTAAAGATAGGGTTGGGCCTAATAACTATTAGGTAAGAGATCCAGTGACGGCTTTACACCTGCTTGTGAATGGTGGGTCTGACTTAACTAAGTGTGGGCAATAACTTTAGGTGAGCCCACATGACTTAGAGACCAAGTGGCTGCAACATGCTTATAGAAGTATCTGGGCAAAGAGTTATCCATGCATCGGTGTTTATTCGTATTACTAATAACTGTTAGGTGAGATGCATGACATCGGTGGGACCGCAGCACCCACTAAAAATTCAATTATCGCATCAGATTTTTATTTCTTCATCCGAAGAGTATAGAAGATCTGATAAAATAGTGAGAGTCTCTTTTTACATCTAAAAATTTTTAGAGTAAATTATAAAATAAGTACAAATATCCAATTAGAATCTTTGCTCTCTGCTGTTTATTGTGTCAGATTTCAATCCTCTAGTTTGAATCCTAGATATCAACCGATTAACCAAAACTGATTACATAGACTGGCTCTCAAACTTAAGAATTATTCTTAATTTTAAAAATTTTAGCAATATTTATTATCAGATTATTCTAATGTTAACAACTCATCCAACCCATAGTCAACGAGCTATACTTGATGAGTGGATGGACAATGACAATAAAGATAGGTGCTATTCATGAGTACATGTTCACTGCCAACGATACTTTGATTCATCTACAAGTATTGTGAGGTGATCAGAATCATACAGTGCATATGATACATGATAGGCAGTTAGTCTATAATCGTTATTTGGTAATGATCAAAGACATTGAGGAGCTTGAAAGGCTCGACATGATCATGCACAAGAAATTGCTTATGGATTTGATCCTACGATCTCTGATTAGTTTATATGGATAGTTTATGATAAACTACTATATAAAAGACCATCATGGCACCTTATCTAAATTGATCAAAGTGTTAATAACAAAGAAATCTTGAAAGAGTTCAGACGTAAATACCTGAAGAGCCTAAAGAAATAAAGACACACCTAGAGTAAGTAGTCGAAATTGCTCAATATTGTCCTTACGATTTCTTCTTCTCCCAATTGAGCTATAGACTCTAGTGTAGAGTCGATGAAAATGTAGAGGGCAGAGAAAGTAACCCTTAAAATTGGCTATAGGGCAACAGTTACTGCTGTGGCTATGGGTATCTGTCCTTTGTGATTATCGTTTGGATTTAGTTCTTAACAAGAGTCTCTATCATTTGTGTGGTGATGCATATATGAACTTAATTGAGCAAGTAGTAAATGCTATTGGACCTAAAAGATCCAAAATTGAGACAAACCTTGAGTATATGTGGACCCTTAGGCTAAGTCATATTGGAGAAGAAATATGATTAACAAACTGAAGAAATATGGGCTTGGACTCATTGACTGTTGAGTCAAATCTAGTTTGCGCATCATCTCTTTGAGAAAATATGACCAAGCTATTCTTATAGGATAAGAGGAAAAGAACGACTAAGATACTTATCCTTGTATATATTTGATGTGTATAGCCCATGTGATATGCTAATCAAGGAGTTATCTCTACTTTGTATATGAGATACAAATCTAAAATTTTTGAAAGATTCAAAGAATTCAGATATAAAGTAGAGAAATAAATCAAAAGATTCTTAAAGATATTTCGATCGGATCGAGGATGCAATACCAATGAAAAAAATTTCTCGGTTATCTCATAAAATGGCATAGCTTCATATTGGACTCCTCTTAGTATATCTTAGCTCAACGAGATAAGAAGAGTCATGGGACTATATGAGATATGGTCTAGTCCATAATAAAATTCATTGATTTATTTATATTTCTTTGGGGACATACTTTATTTCTATAGAATTAGATTCTCTCTAAACCTATTCTTACTACATCGTATGAGATATGATATGGTGAGAACTGAATCTTGATTATTTTGAGATTCAAAGATGTCCAGCCTGTATCTAGGACAGTAGGTGGATATGTTAGAGGATAGGTTTATAAAGCTCATCCTAAAAGAGTTTGAGATATTACTTTTCAAAAAGATTACAATGTAATTGTGATCCAACATGCTATCTTCTTGAAAAATTGTTTAACCAAGATAAAGCAGTGCGAGAAAAGTTAAGCTCAAAGAGAGTGTCTCTGTAGAGCAGCAAGTCTTGGGACCTTAAGAACCTATTTATCATGATGAGCTAGTAGACGTATATTCCTCTTCCACCTCATACACATAGTCAGATCTCCAATCCTCTCGAAAGGTACTCACGTATGCTTGACAAAGGATGTAGAAAAAGTAGTTTCTCATGGGAGATGGGGAGCATAGAGATGATCCTAGAACCTACAATGAGGTGATGTACGACATCAACTCCAAGAAAGGGATGTAAAATAGCTTTCCTGAAAAGAGATCTTCTAAAGATTTTTGTATGGAATAGCCTATGGATATCACTCCTTATGATAGGAGATCACAAAGTTTGTAATGATCTTGGAGTTAAAACATTTATTTCAATGATATAATCAAATTATTTAATTAGATACGAAGAATTATGGATTTCAAAAGGATCAGCGGGAGTATCCAATACTGACATCGGTTAAAATATGGTTGAATATAGATTTCTCCATAAAAGACATAAAATGAGTGTCCTAAAGATCTATAGTGATAGATATAATTGGATGCTTGTGTTTTCACAGATAAAGTATAGAGACTGGATGCTGAAAGGGTTCAACATAGAAATCTCGAAAAGGGGTTTGCTACCCTCTCGGACACAGTCGTATGCCATATAATGTACTTGAACTGATATAGTTATTACTGTAATTGTCACAAGTAGATATCAGTTGTATCCAGGCTATAAGTGCTGGATTGCTGTGAAAATGTCCTTAAGCTCTTAAGGAGAACAAAGAATATGCTCTTAATTTGGAGAAGGATCAAAGTTAGGAGTGGGAGGATACACCAATTCAAATTTTATGTATGATATTGATAGTAAATGTCTACATCATGAGGTGTGTTCCTATATCGATATCTTGGAAGGATTTCAAATAATCGATCGATAAAAGCTGAGTACACTGTAGATATGTAGGATGCATTCTAGTTTTAATATTAATTGCAGAATTGGTTGTCATGCCATCAGATACCGTGGCACTATACTACAATGACAAAGGCATCATAGCCCTTGCTAAGGATATTGAAATTCTGGGTTTGGTGCATGCATATGTATTTTAAAATTTTTATTTTCTAAACACCACTGTGGAGAATAAGATTAAAATACTTTTAATCTAAATTTTACATACATAAAAATATAAAATTACATGGATCTATTTCATATGTTGAAATTGATATATGCTGAAATTCAGATTGTGATCAAATCACATACCTGTTTCGCAATCTCTTTCTTCAAAATTGAATCTGGAAGAGATGAGGCTCTCTGTTAGCTATACAAGTATCTGGCCTCTATGAGTATCTACTCAGGATCAGCCTGAAATAGTCCTCTTTAATCTGAATTTTGGTTCTCCAAAATTTAGCCTGCTGAATCTAAACGAAGCCTAGATCGTGATCAACACTTGATTTTTCTCCTTGATTTTCTTCTTCTCCTCTTTTCTAGAGTTTTT
Source organism: Elaeis guineensis (assembly GCF_000442705.2). Lineage (NCBI taxonomy): Eukaryota > Viridiplantae > Streptophyta > Magnoliopsida > Arecales > Arecaceae > Elaeis > Elaeis guineensis. Next base: position 57,201,229 of record NC_025993.2, read on the forward strand.
CTTTGCTATGTGCAGCTACCAGATGCTAAAAACTAGCAAGGAAGAGGCAACCAAACTTTTTTGGATATGAAACTCTTTGGGATGCGCATCCCAAGGAAAGGGTGTATAGAACACCCAAGCGAAGAGAAAGGGAGAGGAAGAGAGGGTGTGGGGAGAGCCTTTGGGTGTGAAGGGCTGTTGGTTTTGATGCTCTAGGGACCTTAGGAGAGGTCCCTTTAAATAAGCATAAGGATTGAATCCTATTCAATCTCATAATACAAGTCCTACTTGCATTAGGATTCCTATTAACTTAAGTTATCCAACATACATTAGGAAGCCCATTAGGTGCCAACTATTGGAGCCCTGGCACCCATAATTAGACACCCTCTTTTGCACCCAAGAGAAATCCCATATGAAAACCAAAGGCCCTCTAATTAATGGACCACCCAAATTGATCAAATCAAAGTGGCACCCAATAATAACTATCAAGGAGATTCATAATGGTCTTGCACCCCTAATTTATATGATCCATAACCTTAGACATCCAACAATTAAAGTCTCATAAATCTTATTCATGTAGGTTATAAGTAGGTAATTAAGTTAGAATTGACTTATCAAATAAGTAATCCTAATGGAAAGAGAAATTAGATCCAACTATGTGCTAGCAAGATTACTGTGGACCCAATCGATTTCTCTAAATCTAATTGACACTTTATAAGCTCAATTTCTTATTTCAGGCCTAATCTCTTTGTTGTGTGACTCCATAGATTCAATTCTATCTGGTAGTGAGATATACAATGATCTCTATCATTATATCATTGAAACTCTTTTCAATGGGTCAGAATAATTTCACTCTAACTCAGCAAGGATTGTCGATCCAAAACAATCCTAGTGAGCTCTCACAATCCATCAGTGACACCTAGCAGTATGTAGTGGCAATCCAGTAGAACTGAAATGAACCTCTAGGTATAGTTAATGTGTAATTTAGTCTCTCTATCGTGAGTCCTGACTAGATAGCAGGTCATGGATAAATCGTCAAACCTCAACATCAGTCATATGATAGATTGATTAGCTTAAGTCCAGTCGTGACTTCTATGAAAACTCTTTTCCATCAATCATACTACTGTGGCCACAGACTCTTGGATTTAGCCTCTCAAATTTCATTGGACTACTCCTCCCTATTAAGATCGATAGATCCTATCTTGATGCGCACCCCACTCCTATAGTGGACCAACTGTCGCCAATATCCACTACAAGGGCTCATTGAGATCCATGTTTATGTGTCAATCAAACTCTAGCAGCCTCATTATGAGTAGCAGTACCATCTCAAGTCAAAAGATCAGTCACACAACTACAGCATCGAGACAATCACTGACGATTGAATAGAAATCCAATTGATCTCTCATATGGTCACGCTCAGTGTCAGTTATTCTCTAACAACCATCCACACTTGTCGCCCTGTGTCTTTACACAATAGATTAGAGACCCATCTATTTCGAAGAAAGCAATTTATGCACCAGTCTATCTGGATCTATCATCGTCTTCATGATGATCCTATGATCGAGAGCCTTTAGAAATTAAATACATATCTCTAATTCTCAACACTTTGAAAATATGTATCGAAACTAATTCCATGGATGATTTAAGAACACATTATATTTGAATGAAAAAGAACTTACCCCTTTTATTGATCATATCAATATATTAAGTACAAAATTGTGCCCTAAATGTGTTACAATGTGTCAGCTATATTGGCTTCTAGGACATGCATCTAACAATCTCCCACTGAACTAAAGCCAATTGGCCACAAATCTAAGTCCCATCTTTTCAAGGTGGGCTTTCATTTTTTGATTGGCTCAACTGCTTAGTCAACGGGTCTGCCATATTTTTCACGGAGTCTACTCTTCACACCTCGATATGAGGTAGTCACGTATATCGGTGCTCTATGTCTTTGAACTTCTGTTGAGACCTTGGTCCCTTAGCAAGGGCTATGGTGCCATTATCTTTACAGTATTGTGTCATGGTATGACATCCAGTTCTACAACTAACATTAAAATCAAAATTTATTTTACACATCTATAGCACACTCAGCCTCCTTTGATCGATTATTCAGAACCCTTCTAGTAAATTGAACAAGAATACACCCTCGAATCACAACTCAGAATCACCTCCAAAGACCAAGAACAGATCCTTAGTCCTTCTTAAGTACTTAAGGATGTTCTTCACAACTATCCAGTGCTTCTTGCTTGGATTTGACTGATACCTGCTCGTGATACTCACAACAAGGGCAATATCAGGTCAAGTACATAGCATGGCATATATGAGGCTCCCTATAGCCGAGGTGTAAGAAATCCTACTCATGCACTGTACCTCCTCAGATGTGGTCAAAAAACACATTATCTTGGAGAGACTAATACCATATCAAAGAGGTAAGAGATCTCTCTTGGAGTTTTCCATGCTGAACCTCTTCAGCACCTTCTCTATATACAGCTTTTATGACAGGCCAAGCATCCGTTTAGGTCTATCCCTATAGACTTTTATTTCGAGAATATAGGATGCTTCCCCTAGGTCTTTCATGAAGAATTTCTTGGACAACCATTTTTTGACCGTGGTCAGCATGGGAATATCATTCCTAATGAGTAGAATATCATCCAGGTATAGTATGAGGAAGGTGATTGCACTCCCACTGACTCTCTTGTAGACACAAGGTTCCTCTTCATTTTTGATGAAATCAAATGATTTAATTGCCTCATCAAAATGATGGTTCCATCTTCGAGAAGCCTGTTTTAATCTGTATATGGACCTTTGCAACTTGCAGACTCTGTGATCATCATCACCGGATGTGAAACCCATAGACTGCTCCATATAGATATCTTCCTCAAGATATCTATTCAGGAAGGTAGTTTTTACATCCATCTGTTAGATTTCATAATCGTAATAAGCTGCAACAGTAAGTAAAGTATGGATGGATTTCAGCATGGCTACGGACGAAAAAATTTTCTGATAGTCAATGCCCTCGCACTGACTATAACCTTTAGCCACAAGCCTAGCTTTATAGGTCTCTACCTTACCATCGGCACCTATCTTTCTTTTGTAGATCCATTTACATCCAATAGGTACAATACCTTCAGATGGATCCACTAAAGTCCAGACTTGGTTCGAGTGCATCGAGTCAATTTCTGACTTCATAACATTTAACAATTTTTCGAAATCGATGTCAGACATCACCTCATCAAAGATATTGAGATCATCACTATGACCCCTATCTCCCATAAGGAATATTTCCTTTACTTCCTCCGTAGTCATACCCATGTACCTTTTAGGAGGTCGGAAGATCCTACTAGATCTATGAGGTGGCAGAGGAATATCAACTACTGGCTCATAGACTATGGGTTTCTGAGAATCTATAGCTCTAGACTCTTCAGAGATCTTCTCTTTGAGTTCCACTAACCTCCCACTGCCACTATCCTAGATAAACTATTTTTTCAGGAACATGGCATTTCGATTCACAATCACATTATAGTCTTGTGGAAAGTAGTAGTATCCCATGGATTCTTTTAAGTACCCTATAAAGCAAGCTATAATAGATCTATCCTCCAACTTTTCTGCCATCTGTTTCTTGACATAGGCCAGACATCCCCAAGTCTTAAGATAACCCAGACTAGACTTCTTACTGAACCATATCTCATACGATGTGGTAAGAATGGATTTTGAAGAAACCCTATTCAACAAGTGAATGGCAGTTAACAAGACATGTCCCCAAAGAAATAAGGGTAGATTAGTGAAGCTCATCATGGACCTGACCATATCCAATAGGGTCCTGTTCCTCCTTTCGGATACCCCATTGAGCTGAGGTGTTCCAAGAGGGGTCCACTAAGAGACTATACTATTGTCCTTAAGATATTCCAAAAATTTCTAACTAAGATATTCACCTCCTCGATCAGATCGAAGAACCTTAACGTGTTTGCTTATCTGTATTTCCACTGCATATTTGAATTCTTTGAACTTTTCATAGGTCTCAGACTTATGTTTCATGAGATACACATATCTATACCTAAATAGGTCATTGATAAAGGTAATGAAGTAGCTATAACCACTACTGGTCTGCATATCAAATGGCCCACACACATCGGTGTGTACCAAGGCAAGCAACTTTATGATCCTTTCCCTATGTCCTACAAAGGATAACTTGGCCATCTTTTCTCAAAGGCAAGATTTGCAAGCTGGATATGACTCTAGATTAAGAGAGCTAAGGATTCTATCCTTTTTCAATCTGTTTATCCTGTCCTCTCCAATATGGCCTAGTCTGTGGTGCCACAAGTACTTCTGGTTAATCTTATCTTTGAGTCTCTTTTAACCTATGGCATTCACTATTTGCTCATTTAGATTCACATTTGTATCAACATACAAGTGATAAAGACTGTTAATTAAAAGACATCGTACAATCAATTTATTTCATAAATAAATGAAACGAAAATCTTTATTGAAATTAATTTCAAAACCTTCCTGTGCTAGCACAAACATAAAAATTAAATTCTAACTAGCTACAGGAATATAATAATAGTCTTTTAAATCTAATCTAAAACCAGACAGTAAATGGAGAGGGTAAGTGCCAACAGCCTCTACAGCAACTTTTACTTCATTGCCGATCCGAAGAATCATGTCACCTTCCCTCAATGTCCTACTTTCTATCAGACCCTGCATTGAGGTGCATATATGAGCACTCAAGCTAGAGTCTAATACCCAACTAGAAGTAGAAGAAACTGTGAGGTTAGATTCTATTACGAGCATACCTTCGAAAGGTTTGTCACCCTTTTTGGTCTTTAGGCTCTCCAGATATTTCGAACAGTTCCTCCTCCAGTGGCCTTCAGCATGATAGGGGAAACACTTTCTCTTTGCCTCAGCCGCCTTTGGACCATCCTTCTTTGGCTTGCTCTCTCTCTTCTGCTTCTTTGCAGATTTAGCCTTCTTCTTTCTAATAGACTTTCTCTTGAAAGAACAAGTCTACTCCACAGCAAGAACAGTGCTTCTTAAACTCTTCAAGGTACCCTCCATTGTGACCAACATGTTGACAAATTCGAAAAAAATGCAGTCAAATTTGTTCATATGAAAATTCATGATGAATTGACTATATAAACTGGTAAGAGATTGAAGGATCAAATCCATCTACAATTCTTTTTACATATCAAGCCCAAGCTTCCCAAGCTCCTCAATATCTTTGATCACTGTCATACAGTGCTCGTGGATAGACTGCCCCTTGCGCATCTTGAGGTTGAAGAGTCTCTTGGATACTTCAAAGCGCGCAGTACAGCTTTGCTCACCATACAACTCTTGTAGGTGAGTGATCATAGCTTGGGTAGTGGGCATATATTCATACTGGCTTTGTAACTCATTTGATGTAGATGCCAGTACATAACACTTGACCTGACTGTCTTCATCCATCCACTTTTCAAAGGCAGCTCTCTTCTCAGGAGTAGGATGGTTTGGTAACATAACGGGATCCTGGTCAAGAACATGGCTTAAGTTTTCAGAGGTTACGACAATCCTGAAGTTTCTGAGCCAGTCTTTGTAATTATTATCGATCAAATAATTGGTTTCAAGGATGCCAGCTGAAGGAACCAGATCTAGGATTTCAGGGTTAGATCTTGAAACTTTTTCAAGATCAGACAGCGGAAGATTAAAATAAATCAAAATTTATTTTTTAAAATTAGAGAATCCCTAGATCTAAGGTCCTATTACATGATTATTATATAGCATTAAATCAAAAATTAAAATATATAGAGCATGAACTACATGTTGATCATATCAACATGTTTCTATACTACATCTAATGTATGTATTAAATAATAGATCAGATCTATTATCTTGCAAGTTAGACATTCTAACCTTGCTGATCCGAGCTTGAGGATGATGTTGCAAACCGCACATGCATCCGATCTCTAGGAGTCATCCACACAAGCCCACGAATCTCGATCAGAAGTCCTGCTTCAGGAAATCAGCACAGTATGCTAGTACTGCACTGATCCTTCTTCGATGGTTGATCAGATGCCTTCTTCTTCTTGATTTGGGCTCTTCTAAAGATGAGAAGTAGGAGGAGGAGTTTTAGATCTGAGACACTCTCAGAAAACTCAAGATGGAGGAAGAGAAGAAATGAAACTAACAACCCTAGAAGAAGACCCTCTTCTTCTTCTCTTTTCTCTCTCCTAGACATCTTATCTTGTGTCTATTATATCTCCACAACCCAAAGGTCTTTCTCTCTAATTTTTGGATGTCTCAAAGGTCTCTCAAATCTTTATGTTCTTCAAAACTTTTATAAAGAAACTCATTTTATAGAGAGAGATATGATAGAGTCCTTGTCTAGGTCAAATACCTAGTCAAGGCTTATCCAAACATGGCAAGATAAGGGGCGCCCAACTCTTGGGTGCCTCCTTCTTATTTTTTTGCATGGACCACTAGCAAAGGGTGCACAATGTGTGCCCTAAAATCTATGAAAATCTCAAAAAAAATTTGGATAAATTCAGTGCAAAAAGAAAAGAGTTTTGGATTTCTAAAACTCTATCTCATAGAATTTGAAATCCAAACTTATTCCTACTTTGATTTGATCCACAACCACTTTTCATGTATGAAATAAGAGAGGAAACCTTTTGGATGTGGAAAAGATCTGGGAGTGGGCTTTTGTCATACAAAATAAGAGGGGATTGGCATAAAATAAGAGAGAGGGCATGGGGGGGCTTATGTGGTGCAAGGTGGAATCCTAGTCTTACTAGGATTCTATCTTATGACTTGTTTTAATTTGGTTTCTCAAACCAAAATTAAATCAACCCAATTAAAATAAGTCTTAACCTAATTAAGAATCTAATTTAATCAAATTAAATTAAATTTAAATTAGATTTAATTTTTTAATCAAATTAGAAATTAAGTTGACCCAAGTCCTAATTGAACTAGGACTAGTTTTTTTCTTGCACTTGGTTTATCTAATAAACCAATTTGACTTGATCCAATCAAGCCCAAACTAAATCTAATTAAATTATATTCAATTAAACTTAATCTCAGCCCATTGGCTTAATCAAATTAAGTCAATTAGCAATCAAATTGCTAATCGATCCTCCTGCAACACTTGAACTAGATTAAATGTCAATCGTATTGATCATTTAACCCTAGAACGATTCTTAATCGTTGATCAACCATCCGATCTGATCATGAACTCTAATGTATGTGACCTCATAGGTTCAAACTTAAGTCAGTAGAATAGGAATAAATTTTTATACCAATTGAAGTGATCATCTAGCAATGGTACCCGACGATCGGATAGGTCGAATGTATAGAACAACATCTTTAGAACCCATGCGGATATAGTTTCCATATAATTCATCCCCTTGACAAAAATGATCATAAGATACCTCAGAGTTCAACTGTCAACTCTGATCAGGTTGTCCATATTATATTTCAAAATATCAAATCCATCTGATGGATTACCCTAGCCAAGGTTTTGCTAAATTGAAATACAGTGACTCATTTTCTCCAACTCTTGGAGTGGTCAATCCCATCTCGATCACACTCTGACTTCGTAAGTACTTGACTATGCCCAGAAGCCTTCCGTCACTGAATAAAAATTCAGTTAGTCCAGTATCAAAGCACAGTGAGTTGCTTGCAAGTCACTGAGGTGATCTCAGGTCTAAGGGACACTTATACCTATATCCCATCAGAGATATTCTCGACAGCAGAATGCTCTAGAGTTGGTCAGTTCAATGATGATGTAGCCTTACATCTCACCTGTATGCCATACCAGTGTCTCCATACTCCTTGATTAAGAGGACAACCAACTCATTTGGCCTACAGCGACCTATGCTCAATAGAAGCTGTCGTCCTTATTAACAGCCTATCATTTGGTCATGAATAGTTTGAAGGACTAATCGATAAATCCTCTCTTTATCGAACTTGAATAGTCCTAAGGACTTTATCATAACAACGGAGTTCGTTAAAAGATGAAAACTTATGATGAAAATATCAAAAATATATTTTATTTATTAACAAATCAATTACAATACTTGGTTGCTCAATTGTCAACAGCTTGACGATTGGCTTTTGGGACATATTTTCCAACAACTCTCACTTGTCCTAAAGCCACTCGGCATAGTATCTAATACCCATCTGTTGCTCCTAGATTGATTTTGATGATTACAAAGCAGATTGAAGGGATACAAATAATTTTAAAATGAAAAAGTCCTTATGCTCTTCAAGAACAAAATCATAATTTCACTAAAATCCTGATTTGATAGTATCATTTGGTAGAACAAATGATTTGAAATCTATTGGTGAAAATTTTATTGTGTTTGGACTTATATTTTTGAAGTTATGAAGGTTTGAAGTGCATGAGTCGACTCATGAGTCAACTCGTGGCACTGTGAGCTGATTGGCACGCAAAAATTCTCCTTGGCATGCTAGTTTTCTGGCTTGGCATGACCTGTGAGTCGACTCATGAGTCGACCCACAAGGCATGAGTCGACTCATGAGTCGACCCCTGCTAATTTGAGCCAAGAATTTCCAGAAACGCATTCTCTGATTTTTGCAACAGAGGTCGACTCATGAGTCGACCCCTGAAGCATGAGTCGACTCATGAGTCGACCCCTGCGATGGGAAATGTCAGCAACGGCTATTTTTTTGCCCATTTTAATTGCCATTTATGCTTCCTAAAAATCCTCTAACGGCTCTTTATCTACCTAAATTGTTTTCTCTTGCTTCTAATGCTGCAAAATGCTTAAAATGGTGAAAGAAATTGCAGATTAAATAGCGGATCAAACGTGAAATCAAAAAAAGAGAAGAATAGAAGAAAGGATCCGAAATTTGCAAGAAAAAGCCTGAGATCAACGAAAAATCCAAAAAGAAAAAGAGAGAGGATCCACAATATACCAGAGAGATTGTGAAAGAGAAAAGCAAGATCTTTCAAGGAGAGAATTCTTCACGCCTATTGTTTCAACCTTGATCTAGAGATCGTTCAAAGCTTTCAAGAGATCTTCAATCAACAATCAACCTCTTCTCAAGCATTCAAGCATTCATCCACTTTGAGAAAATCCAAAAAAGGGGTTCTTCATTTGAGTAAAGCTTTTATTGTTATATTCGCTCATTTAAAGGAGCTGTTATTGTATTAATTTGTGCTCTAAATTTTCTAACTCTTTGTGAGTTTTTGTTCTTGTTTTTGGAGGATTTCCAAAACAAGGAAAGGTTGATCCGAACCTGAAATCGGAGTATTTTGGGTTTATTTGTACCCGGGAAATAAGTGATCTAGCTTGGGATAGCTAGTGTCGGAGTTTCTGACGTTTTGTATTCGGGTTGAATACAAAGGATAGTGGATTGAAATTCCCAAGTAGGATCTTGGGGAGTGGATGTAGGTGCAAGGTTAGCACCGAACCACTATAAATCCTTGTGTTTGTGGTGTGCTTTATCTCTTCACTTTATTTCTTTATTATATTCTTGCATTCCTGCCTTAGAAATTAATATTGAATTAAAGTCTTTGTTTTGTTCTTCATAAGTAACTTGTTGGGCTTAAAATTTTTTAGAAACCCAATTCACCCCCCCTCTTGGGTTGCATAGCTGGGCAACAAGTGGTATCAGAGCCGGTGCTCTAGCCCTTCTTTGATCTAATAATCAAAGAGCCAAAGATCTATGGCAACCCATGTTGGTACTTCTCTAGCCGAGGGGCAATCAACAAACCGACCTCCACTTTTCAATGGGTCTAATTACACCTATTGGAAAGCTCGGATGAAGATTTTCATACAAGCACTCGACTATGATATGTGGAGTATCATAGTGAATGGTCCTCACACACCCACCAAGATTATAGATGGTGAGAGTCAACCAAACCCGAGAAAGAATGGGATGAGGTTGACAAGAAATTGGCACAATTAAATGCCAAAGCCATGAATGTTCTTTATTGTGCACTAGATGCAAGTGAATTTAATCGCATTTCTACTTGTGCATCTGCTAAAGAAATATGAATAGGTTAGAAGTCACCCATGAGGGAACAAATCAAGTAAAAGAGTCTAAAATAAACATGCTTGTACATAAATATGAATTGTTCAAAATAGAGCATGATGAGTCCATAACTGCTATGTTTACTCGTTTTACTGATATAATCAATGTTTAAAGAGTCTTGGCAAATCTTATACTAACAGTGAACTTGTAAGGAAGATTCTCAGGTCACTGCCAAGAACTTGGGAAGCCAAGGTGACTGCCATCCAAGAAGCAAAGGACTTAACACTCTACCTCTAGAAGAGCTTCTTGGATCCTTGATGACTCATGAACTTAGCATGAAGCAACATCAAGAGGATGAAGTCAAAAAGAAAAGAACCATTGCCCTCAAATCCACAACTTCGCCTGATTATGAAACGGATGAATCTGAAGATGAAGAACAGGATGAAGAGATGGCTCTCATCACCCAGAAATTTAAGAAGTTTCTAAGAAAAAGGAAACAGGGGATGAGAAAGAAATTCACAAAAGGATCAAAGCAAAGAAAAGGAGAAAGATCAACCCCCTATATGCTACGAGTGCAAGAAGCCAGGACATTTCAGATCCGAATGTCCACAATTGAAGAAAGGTCCAAAGAAGTTCAAAAAGAAGGCAATGATGGCGACCTGGAGTGCGAGTGATGACTCAAGCTCCGACGAGGAAACCTCAACAGAACAAGCCAACCTGTGCCTGATGGCACATAAAAATGAGGTAACTTCTGAATCCACTAGTGAATTTACTTTTGAAGAATTGCATGAAGCATTCTATGATTCAATTGATGAATTAAAGAAACTAGGGAAGAAAAACAAAGAGCTGAAATTGGAAAATCATCCTTAGTGAAACAAGCTGAAAATCTTTCAATTGAAAAATTCACCTTGATTCAAGAAAATCAAAACTTAAAGGATGAAATGAACAAGCTGAAATCTATAGTAGATAAGTTTACCTTAAGTTCAAACAAACTAAATATGATCCTTGAAAATCAGAAAGCTATATATGATAAGGCTGGACTTGGTTATAAACCCCTGAAGAAACAAAAATTTTGAAGGATATTTATGTAAATTATTCAAGTAACAAGTCTACAAATATTACTTATTTTAAATGTGGAAGAATAGGACATAAATCATACACATGTCTTATTAACAAATATGCAAACACAAAGAAAATATGGGTTCCAAAAGGAACCATTCTGACTAACCTGAAAGGACCCAAGAAAGCTTGGGTACCTAAGACAGAAACGTGACCTTTGCTTGCAGGTGTGTCTAGCATCCCAAGAAGAAACAGGAAATGGTATCTTGACAGCGGATGCTCGAGACACATGACTGGTGATGAATCACAATTCATCACGCTTGATGCTAAGGATGGAGGGATGGTCACCTTTGGAGATAATGGCAAAGGAAAGATCATCGGGATAGGTAACATTGGTATCACTCCCTCCAAATACATTGAGAATGTTTTATTAGTTAAAGGTTTAAAGCATAACTTACTTAGCATTAGTCAATTCTGTGATAAAGGATATAAAGTAAGTTTTGAATTATCTGTTTGCATTGTGACGAGTCCTATTAACGATGGCATTAAATTTATAGGACATAGGCATGGCAATGTTTATATGGTAGACTTGAATGATTTAACTAAATTAGACATGCAATGCCTAGTTTCCTTAAGTGCTAAAATAAATGAGACTAGTTGGCTGTGGCATCGTAGACTTGCACACATTAGCATGCATTCTCTCTCAAAATTAATTAAAAAGGATTTAGTTCTCGGTTTGCCAAAACTGAATTTTGAAAAGGATAGAATTTGTGATGCATGCCAATTAGGTAAACAAACTAGAGTATCATTTAAATCCAAAAATACTGTTTCAACTTCTAGACCTTTAGAGCTCTTACATATGGATTTATTTGGACCAACTAGAACCACTAGTCTAGGAGGAAAACGATATGGATTTGTAATAATTGTTGATTACTCTCGTTTTACTTGGGTTTTCTTTTTAGCTCACAAAAATGAAACTTTTCAAATTTTCACTAAATTTCATCGAAAAGTCACTAATGAAAAAGGGTTTTCAATTCAAAATATTAGAAGTGATCATGGAACAGAATTTGAAAATCATGACTTTGAAAATTTTTGTGATGAAAATGGAATTGGCCATAACTTCTCTGCTCCTAGGACACCCCAACAGAATGGGGTAGTAGAAAGGAAAAACAGAACCTTAGAAGAAATGGCCCGTACCATGCTTTGTGAAAGCAACCTTCCAAGATATTTTTGGGCAGAAGCTATTAACACAGCATGTTACATTTTAAATCGTGCTTTAATTAGACAATTTTTAAAGAAAACCCCCTATGAACTTTGGAAAGGAAGAAAACCAAATATTGCATATTTTCATGTTTTTGGTTGCCGATATTTTGTATTAAATAATGGCAAAAAAAACTTGGTAAATTTGATGCAAAATCAGATGAAGCAATCCTTCTAGGTTACTCCTCCACTAGTAAAGCATTTAGAGTTTTCAACAAAAGAACTTTAGTAGTTGAGGAGTCCATACATGTTGTCTTTGATGAATCTAACGATCTTCCTTCAAGGAAGAATGAGGGTGTTGATGATGCAGATCCACTAATAGAAGGTATGAAGGAGATCACTCTGAAAGACTCAGCAACTCCAGAAGACAAGGATCAAGAAGACAAACAAAATGAAAGAGGTGAAGAAATTCAAGAACAACCACAAGGTACAAATGACTTACCCAAGGAATGGAGGTATGTTCACAACCACCCTAAGGAGTTAATAATTGGTGATCCTATGCATGGGGTAAAAACCCGTTCTTCACTTAGAGATGTACTTAATCATTGAGCATTTGTATCTCAACTTGAACCTAAAACTTTTGAAGAAGCTGAAAATGATCATAACTGGATTAATGCTATGCAAGAGGAACTTAATCAATTTGAAAGAAATAATGTTTGGACCTTAGTAACAAGACCTAAAGATTATTCAATAATTGGCACAAAATGGGTCTTTAGAAATAAATTAGATGAGCATGGAAATGTAATTAGAAATAAAGCAAGACTGGTTGCTAAGGGATATAATCAAGAAGAAGGAATTGATTTTGATGAAACCTTTGCACCTGTTGCTAGATTAGAAGCCATTAGACTTCTACTTGCTTATGCTTGCTTTATGAAATTCAAACTATTTCAAATGGATGTTAAAAGTGCATTTTTAAATGGATATATCTCTGAAGAAGTATATGTAGAACAACCCCCTGGATTTGAAAATCATGCTTTTCCCAATCATGTCTTTAGATTAAATAAAGCTTTATATGGTCTAAAACAAGCACCTAGAGCATGGTATGAAAGGCTAAGCAAATTTCTACTAAATAATGGTTTCTCAAGAGGCAATGTAGATACAACCCTATTTATTAAAAGAAACCAAAATGATATGCTAATTATACAAATTTATGTTGATGACATAATTTTTGGGTCTACTAATGAATCTCTTTGTCAAGACTTTGCTAAGCTTATGCAGGGAGAGTTCGAGATGAGCATGATGGGAGAACTCACCTTCTTCCTCAGACTCCAAATCAAACAATCAAAAGAGGGAATCTCCATCACCCAAAGCAAGTACACCAAGGAACTACTCAAAAGATTTGAAATGGAGAACTGCAAACCAATTGGCACACCAATGAGTCCCTCAAGTAAGCTTGACAGGATGATGAAGGTAAAAGCGTAGACTTAAAATACTACAGAGGTATAATTGGCTCATTATTGTATTTAACTGCAAGTAGGCCTGATATCATGTTTAGTGTTTGCTTATGTGCAAGATATCAATCTAATCCTAAGGAATCTCATTTGAATGCTGTTAAAAGAATCCTAAGATACTTAAATGGTACACAAACTATAGGGTTATGGTACTCTAAGGACTCACAAATTAATTTGTTAGGATATTCTGATGCTGATTTTGCTGGATGTAAATTAGATAGAAAAAGCACAAGTGGAACTTGCCAATTTCTTGGAGTAAACCTAATCTCATGGTTTAGCAAGAAACAAAATTCGGTGGCACTGTCTACGGCTGAGGCCGAATACATTGCAGCCGGAAGTTGTTGTGCTCAAATCTTGTGGATTAAGCAACAACTCGAAGACTTTGGAATTAAACTTAATGAAACACCAATAAGATGTGATAATATAAGTGCCATAAATCTATCTAAAAATCTAATTCAACACTCAAGATCTAAACATATTGAAATAAGACATCATTTTATAAGAGAACATATTCAAAACAAAAATATAATTCTTGAATATGTTTGCACTGAAAATCAATTAGCTGATATCTTTACAAAGGCCCTTAGTGAGGATAGATTCTGTGAAATTAGGAGAAATCTAGGAATTCTAGATCCATTTGCCTAAAATTTTTTAATTTCCAAAGAATTGATTAGAGCTCAATTTTCAACATCTATCCTGGTCCCAAAAGCTCAAATTTATCATTCTAAAAAACTTATCATTGAGCAAAATTCCTTCACTCAAAATTTCAAATTTTTTGGAATTTATTCACATTTTTCCTGATTTTCTGAACTTCATGAGTCGACCCCCATGAGTCGACTCAATGGCAAACTTGTAAATCCCACCAACTTTCAACGGGTTCATTGTTTTTATACTGAAACCCTGTTCGTGAGACGACTCATCTTCCCATCGTTCTTCTTCCAAAAGCCGTCTTCTCCAACTCTTCTTGCTCCAAATCCAAGGATTAATTTCGAGGCAATTCTCCCTCCTCCTCTCCACCAAAAAATCGCCTCCTTGAAAAGGATTTTCTGTGCCTTCTCGCATTGCTTGGCGCGGTTGGAACGTGCCCTAGCACTTTACCGATCTTCCAAAATCCACTTCTTTTCTCCATCAAAATCCTTCTTCACTCTCTTGTGATCCCTCCTCCACTCAATTCAAGTCTCCTTGTCTGCTATTATAGTGGATATGGCTCCGAAGATGAAACTTCCCCAAAGAAGAAAATCAATCCGTGAGCCTGAAGAAATTGTCAGAAAGAAAAGGCAAGCCGCTCAATCTTCAACTGCTCCCACTCCAGTTTCAGTACCTACTCAAGGTTCCTCTCAATCCCTCCTAAGCCCCAGTAAGAATCCTCTTTCCGATAGAAAAGTAGAAACCGGGAAAAATATAGATTTTCGGTTCTTTGAGAAAGAAGGCTTTACTTTTGCAAGTAAGATCAAAAATCAAGGATGGGAACTTTACTGCTCCTTAAGGAAGTCACCTATGTTGATCTAGTTAGAGAGTTCTATCAGAACCTAAATTATGGAAATGGGTCAGTGACTTCAACTGTAAAGGGAATTGATATCTGCTTGGATTCTAGGATATTGGGAGAAATATTTCAGTTGCCTAGTGAAGGATACTCATATATGGAACTCCCAATTAAAGAAGAAGGGATCAAAATTATCTTAGGAGAAGCTTTTTCAGGAAATTTAAACAAATTGGAAGCAAAGATTTTGTCCATTGAGATGAGGGTCCTGCATCAGATTGTAACAAAACTCTTCTTTCCTAGGAGTGGTAGGCATGATCTACTATCTGGCAGAGATATATGTGTCATGTTTCATATCATCACTCAGACCCCCCTAAACCTCCCTGCACTTATGATAGAGGCCATGAGAGAAACTTTGAACAGATCCAAGGCACACTTGCCTTATGGTATGGCCCTTACTAGAGTATTTAGGAGGTTTGGAGTTAGTTGTGAGGGGGAGGCTGCTACCAAGCTCTCACATGTGGACACTTTCAACCAACACAGCCTGCACCGAATGGGAATTACAAAGACTGTTGGTGGTTGGATCAAGGGCTCTGAAGAAAGAACTGAGGAGAGAGTTGAGGAAAGAGCTGAAGACAGAACTGAAGGCAGAGTAGAAGAAGAAGGTCCATCTTCTCCTGTACATGACTTCAGGGCAGCTTCACCAGATACCCAGTTCATTCCTGATACTGAGGCTGGCCCTTCTGAGTTTACTAGGATGCCCACACCAGTGTATCAGCCAGAGAGCAGAGCACCTCATTCAGAGTTCAGACTGGCTGACGATCAGATCGAGCATATTTCACAGCGTGTGGCTTCTTTGCTGTCTAGCCAGTGGAGTAGTACTTCTTTTGCACCTGGAGCTACCTCTTCTGATCAGACCATTACTCCCCACATCTCCACTGTGTTTCAGATGATTTCAGATCAGTCCATCAGGATCCAGCAGCTTGAGGACACAGTCTGGAGACTGACTGGCAGAGTTCTTGACTTGCAGGGGCAAGTCCTTGCATTGGCCCATCCCCAGCCACAGGAGTCTACTATTGAGGTCACAGACCTCACTGCAGAGGCTGGCAGGCTCAGAGGAGCACTAGAAGGTGGATATGAATTACTGAGGAAAGAGATCCGAGGATCAAGTGAGCATGCTACCACCCAGTTCACTGCTCTACTTCAATCTGTTTCTAGAGCACTGAACGTACTTGATTCTATCAGACTCACCCTTTCTGTTCAGTCCCTAGCATCTCAGCGTTCTCAGCCTCCCAGTTCATCTCGCTCTCCTGCTCGTGGCAGAGGCAGACGGGGTAGAGGACGCACTTCTGATCCATCATCTCCTCACCCTATATCTGATGACTCCGATCATTGACTTATCTTGATCTTTACTAGATCCTAGGTGTTAGTGTCTTGTTCTAGGATCTATACCTTGGGGCCATGTATTGACAATTAGCTGGTTGAATTTTATTTTTAAGAATAATGTATTGAAACAATTATGATATTAATGGAATCATCTTTTACCTATATTTCTACCTCTTTGTAATGATCATATTTTGGTTATACATTTTCTTCTTGTTGAAATATTGTCTTCTCCTTGTTGTTGTTTGCTGTTGATAATTGCTATATTAAGGGAGAGCAAACATCTGTGAAAAACTCTAAAGAGGAAGAAAATAAAGAATATTTCAGAAAAAGAAAAGGAAGAGTTAACTATGTTTGATGATGTCAAAAAGGGGGAGAAATTAAACAAAAAAAAAATTGAAATTAGACAAAAAGCAAAACCCTAAATTATGAGAAAAAGGGGGAGAAATTAAACAAAAACAAAGATTGGAAGATTAAAACAAATATTGGAGAAATTAAATAAATATTGGAGAAATTAAACAAAAACAAGGATTGAAAGATTAAACAAAACTTTGAAAATTTGGTATCGAAACTTGGTATCAGACAGAACTTAAACAAAAAGTCATCCATCAAAAGCAAAATCATAAGTACAATGCAAATAAGTATTTTTTTTATATGCTCTGATATATTTCAAAATTCAAACTTGCTCTGATACATCTTTTGAAATTTTATTCACCTTGATACATCTTAAGAAATTTGTTTTACTCTGATACACCCTACAATTTCTTTTAACTTGCTCTGATACATGATAAAATTTAATCCGATACAGTGTGAAGGTTTCTCTGATAAATTATAACATTTGATCTGATACAGTGAGAAAGTTTCTCTGATATATTATAACATTTGCTCTGTTACAGTGTGAAATTTTCTCTGACATTTGCTCTAATACAGTGTCAAATTTTCTCTGATATATTATAAAATTTTCTTGCTCCGATATATTGTAAAATCTTTTCTGATAACATTGTAAAAAAAAAAAAATTATTTTTCTTGCTCTGATACATTGCAAAATTTATTCTCTTGCTCTGATATATCTTGAACTCAAAATGATCTAATACCCTTTTCAAATCTTTAAGAAAATGGACAAACTATTTTTGCATTTATATTACATGCCCAAAGAATCATACTCTTTTCAAGCATATACACCTATAATGGATTCTTTTGAAATTAATGCATTAACATAAATATTTTTGTTCAAATATTTTGTCATCATCAAAAAGGGGGAGATTGTTGCTCCTAGATTGATTTTGATGATTACAAAGCAGATTGAAGGGATACAAATAATTTTAAAATGAAAAAGTCCTTATGCTCTTCAAGGGCAAAATTGTAATTTCACTAAAATCCTGATTTGATAGTACCATTTGGTAGAACAAATGATTTGAAATCTATTGATGAAATTTTCATTGTGTTTGGACTTATATTTTTGAAGTTATGAAGGTTTGAAGTGCATGAGTCGACTCATGAGTCAACTCATGGCACTGTGAGCTGATTGGCACGCAAAAATTCTCCTTGGCACGCTAGTTTTCTGGCTTGGCATGACCTGTGAGTCGACTCATGAGTCGACCCACAAGGCATGAGTCGACTCATGAGTCGACCCCTGCTAATTTGAGCCAAGAATTTTCAGAAACGCATTCTCTGGTTTTTGCAATAGAGGTCGACTCATGAGTCGACCCCTGAAGCATGAGTCGACTCATGAGTCGACCCCTACGACGGGAAATGTCAGCAACGGCTATTTTTTTGCCCATTTTAATTGCCATTTATGCTTCCTAAAAATCCTCTAACGGCTCTTTATCTACCTAAATTGTTTTCTCTTGCTTCTAATGCTACAAAATGCTTAAAATGGTGAAAGAAATTGCAGATTAAATAGCGGATCAAACGTGAAATCAAAAGAAGAGAAGAATAGAAGAAAGGATCCGAAATTTGCAAGAAAAAGCCTGAGATCAACGAAAAATCCAAAAAGAAAAAGAGAGAGGATCCACAATATACCAGAGAGATTGTGAAAGAGAAAAGCAAGATCTTTCAAGGAGAGAATTCTTCACGCCTATTGTTTCAACCTTGATCTAGAGATCGTTCAAAGCTTTCAAGAGATCTTCAATCAACAATCAACCTCTTCTCAAGCATTCAAGCGTTCATCCACTTTGAGAAAATCCGAAAAAGGGGTTCTTCATTTGAGTAAAGCTTTTATTGTTATATTCGCTCATTTAAAGGAGCTGTTATTGTATTAATTTGTGCTCTAAATTTTCTAACTCTTTGTGAGTTTTTGTTCTTATTTTTGGAGGATTTTCAAAATAAGGAAAGGTTGATCCGAACCTGAAATCGGAGTGTTTTGGGTTTACTTGTACCCGGGAAACAAGTGATCTAGCTTGGGATAGCTAGTGTCGGAGTTTCCGACGTTTTGTATTCGGGTTGAATACAAAGGATAGTGGATTGAAATTCCCAAGTAGGATCTTGGGGAGTGGATGTAGGTGCAAGGTTAGCACCGAACCACTATAAATCCTTGTGTTTGTGGTGTTCTTTATCTCTTCACTTTATTTCTTTATTATATTCTTGCATTCCTGTCTTAGGGAATTAATATTGAATTAAAGTCTTTGTTTTGTTCTTCATAAGTAATCTGTTGGGCTTAAAATTTTTTAGAAACCCAATTCACCCCCCCTCTTGGGTTGCATAGCTGGGCAACAATCAGATTGTGAACTCTAATGTATGTGATTTTATAGGTCTGAACCTAAGTTGGTAGCATAAAAATAAATTTTTGTACCAATCGAAGTGACCATATAGCAATGGTACC